>NW_009798285.1:382526-425358 GCF_000520075.1 Aphanomyces astaci
TATTGCATTTGCTCTTTTAACATGGGTAAACCTAACCAAGCACAGTTAAAGTGGACGGACGATTTGGACCTTGCGTTGTTACGCGAGGTTCTTCGTGTGGAGCCTTACGACTGCGAGCACGGTACATTGATTCAGCGATGGAAAGAGGTAGCTGCCAGTCTCTCGTTGTACTCGAACCAAGGCATCCCCCACCGCTCTGCCCGCGACCACTACGAGGGACTGATACAAGCATTCAAGGCAACGGACAAATCCCAGCGACAGTGGGGTACGGGCAGCGACGAAGACGTGCCGGAGAAAGTTCAACTTCTTCAAGATCTGGTGGACCGACGTGACGCGGCCGACACTCTCAAGACCGCTGTAAAGTCCAAGGACAAGAAGCGCAAGGAGTCATTGGAATCTACTGGGTCGCAACTGTGTGTCGAGGCGGAGCAGCGTGTATCAAAACGGCAACGCCCTATGTCTGCCAAACGTGAGCAATCTGACGCTATGGTTGATGAACTACTCGATTCGAGAAGAAGAAATAAATGGATGATCATGTGTTTAGAATGGAGCGTCTAGAATTTGACCGTGAAGAGCAACAGCTACGAAAGGCTCAAATGGCTGAGAATGCACAACGCGGTGCACTGTTGGAAAAATTATTCGTTGACATGGGGATGTTAGTGAAATCAATTGTGAATAAAAAGGAATAAGAACCATTTTATTGATTGATTTTAATGTACTCTTCAAGTGTTGGTGGTGATACCCCAAGGTACATACTGTTTGTATTTTTTCCTCGCACACAAGTAATGCAATTTGTTAACAGAACTGCGACTTTGTACATTTTGGCTGCTGGGCTACCTCCAACTCGCATCTTTTTTTTGAAATCGACAATTGGCCAGTACTGTAAAATTTGACCATAGCTCCACTCGACACTGACTCGAACACGACTCATACTCGCATTGACACATCGCTGTGCCTGATTCAACGTGGCACCGCCAAATGGAGACGCAAGTTGATTGGAGTAGCCGTACGCAGGGTCCCCATAAATGATGTAGCCCTCAAAACCACCATTATCTTGGATGGCTTCCTCCAGGTTCGATTGCCGCAAAATGGTAAGGTCGTGGCGGCGTCCTTCGATTGGGCCAAACGCGTGTGAAATGATGCCATCGGGGGTGACCAACGTTTGGAAATTGATTGCGTGACGTCTTTTGTGACCGTTAAACACGGATCGCTGCCTTTCGTCCGTGACAGGGCGACAACACTCACAAACTGTCCCATCAATGAACGCCCACACATTGTGTACCTCACCACCCTTGTCGACAATCGCTTTGCTAAAGGACGCCAACTTGGTGCGAATCCGGTTGAAGTCGAGATATATCGTGTCACGGAACTTGTTGTAGATGAGGTTGAGGGGGTGGAGGTAGATGTTACATAGGCAACTGCACGAGCGGCCAAACATCGCCATCAAGTCGGACCACCGGTCGGGAACAGCAAACCGGCGCAGCACGATGCAAAGAGCCTCGATACCAGTGCAGGGTGTGCGCTCAGCCGTCACCACACGTTCTGGAATGTCCAAACATCGTCTGAGTCGTTTGAGGTCTTCCTTCACAAACCGGAACTTCTCCTTCGAGTCGGCGTCGGAGTACTGGTCCAACGAGAAAGTCACATCTGGTATTGTCAACCGCTCTACAGCGGCTTGGCGTCGAATCAGCAACAGACGCAGACGCAAGCTGGCCGTGGAGTGCCGTAGCAATCGAAGTCGTGGGGATTGCATTGTCGAATGCACACTAGCCACGTGTTTTGCATAGTCCGTGAACCAGACTTTGCAAAACACGTGGCTTTGAGACTTCTGACTTTCAGTCGTTTAAATATCGAACGAAGTTGAAAGCTGGAAATATTGCTAAATTTTTGACTTGCAAAATATCTCTAATACTGTACGTACAATTTGATAACCATATAGAGTTATATCCTCGCATATGTTTTCGGACATTAGAGCATTGTTATAGTATACTTTAATGAAGTTTAAATTAAGCCTAATATTTGTATACTATACGAACATCAAATATAATCTCGGGCCAAATAACTGCTTTGGGATTTTTTGGCGGGTCTTTCTCGTGCTACCCTGAGCGAAAAAAGGCAGGGTAGTTATTGTTACCTATACGGTATACCTATCCTTGAATCAATTCTCATATGTCAATGAGATACATAGAAAAATAGAGTTGAAATGTCCAAACGAACACTTATTTCGGGACAGAGGTATAGTATTGTGCGTCTCAGTCAAATTTGCCTATTTTGGGGGATTGATGAAATCACCAACTAATCGAGCAAAGGAGTATGATTGGCTACAAAGAATGAAGGTTGTAATATGATTGGCTAAAAAAATTGATTGCAGTATTGCAGTCACTACATGTACATACATAACTATAAGATGACTGATCTTATATTAATAGTTAGTGACTGTTATATACTTCGAAGTATGAAATTTCGAATTGTTCGGCGGTTCAACCAACCGCCGGAGGAAATGTTTTGACTGTGAGTAGAACACACAATAGTAGTACTGACTGTGAATTTGTAAGTCCTAACGTTATTAATAGTAATACTATGTGGTACTTCGTATACTGCTAGCACATACTAGTAGTACTAGTACTCCAGTACTGACTACTAGTGCTAGTAGTAGTACTGTACTATAATACAGTACCTACCTTAATACTATTAATAGTAACTTACTGTTAGTAGTAGTATGTACCTGGTACTGTACGATACTACTACCGTTGTATATTGCAGTTTTCATTCCAACTGTCCGTTTTGTGGTGGTAGTGGTTATGACAAACTCAAAAAAATTGAGGTGCGTCTATAGTTAGTCGGTCGGTACTGGAGTACTATTAATAGTACTATGTGCTAGCAGTATACCACATAGTATTACTATTAATAACGTTACTCCGGAGTAGTACTGTACGATACTATTAATATTAATACTACCGTAGTATATTGCAGTTTTCATTCCAACTGTCCGTTTTGTGGTGGTAGTGTCCAAGGTGTCCCTGTAGCGGCATCAACAGCAACCGTTGACATGTTGACGCGCATACGATGAATGGACAAGTGAGGTGGTGAAATAAACGATCGTGATTGGGTCTCAGGAGCGCCGTGGTCAGCAGTGTCGCCACGTGGGACGACTACAGTATTCCCTCGAAAGAATGACCTTTATGAGTTGGTACTGTACGATAGTAATACTAACTGGTATTATTAATACCTGCTAGGAATCCCCCAACCAAATTAAGTTCCGTACTTTGAAACCCCCCAAACAAGGGATCTAACCCCTGCTGGGACGGAATTAGTCAACAACCAGCCCCCCACCCCACTTTGCCGACGTTACATATCTCCATGCACTTGAGTGTACGCTGGGAGTCCAACTGGGAGCGACATTATTCGCCATGTTACTGTGTGGATGAACTGTTGACTCAACAGGGTGCCCCAAGCTGTGCCTTCGACCGAAATATATAGAATTTCGGATATTTTGACCAACAAATACTACTTCAACTAGAATCGAGCGTTCTGATTGGTCGATTTTCAGGTCGCGCGTTAAATTACTGCGATGCCTCGGTGGGTCTCCAAGCGGTCCAGCAAAAAGTCGAGCGAGTCCTCTATGGTGGGCATCGCCGGCTGAACATGGATATCCCAGTCGTCGAGCTCGACAAAGCGGCTCAAGATCGGGGCCGTTCGACCTGCGGCTTGGACATTCAACAGCTGCACATCAGACGACAAGCACACGCTGTGGTCGGCGGCGTCCAAAAGAAGAGCCGCCGCAGGCACACGCCCGAGGCCGGCGGCATAGTCCAGTGCACACTTGGTGAACTCCTGGCAGTGCGGGCACTCGTTGAGCCAAAAGACAATGTCCATGTGGCCATACTCGGCCGCTTTGTAGATCACACGCCAAGAGCACGGCTCGTTTGTGTGGGCATGGAGGTATTGAACGATGTCCATGTGCCCATTGGCGGCGGCGATTTCTAACGCGTCGGTGCTGCATGGCACGTGGACGTGTTCATGGAGATGTTGCACGATGTTGAGGTTGCCTTCGTGGACGGCGCACAGCAGCGTGTCGGGACTCACCCAGTCCCGACCGGCGCACGACAACCACCGGTGGAACAGCGCCACGTTGCCGGTGAGGATGGGGAAATGGAGCAGGAACCGGGGGTGGTCGACGGGCGTGTGTAGTTTATGGACGCTCACGGGGTCAAGGAACACACACTCGTGGTTCAAGGTGAACAACACGTCGCTGCCGTCGCGGGGGGCTTGCCAGTCGCGGTGGATGGCGGCGAGGTCGTGGAATAGCCCGTACTGGTACGACGTGATGGTGTGCAGCAGATGTGGCTGCAGCATCACCGCTTCCGCGGCGGACTGCGCCAGAAACTGGTGACGAGAGGGCTCACAAGTACGCCTTCGTTTCATGGTCAAAGCAAAATGTAAACTAAGCGAAGGCCAAGTCGCGACTGTGACAGCGCACTTGAAGTTGCCACCACCGTGCTACTGCTCCCATACAATTGGAACGCTCGATGATCATACCACTGTGGAGAGGTGGCCGTCCGCCAGATGGACTAAATACCCGACGGTTATTTCCATGTGAGGTAAACATGGCAAGACTGTCCATGCATTCGACCGCCCTGCTGCTTTACACGGTGGGTGCCAACCGTACACATACCGTACCAATTGGGGACCGGGCCTACCTCTCTGGGGAAATGGCGTTGTTGGCAGCAGAGCCCTTCTTCCGCTGGACTCCGGAGCTACGTAGTCACGTCTGAGACGCCGCCTCGCATATTTCAGTTTTGTTCAGTTGACTTACGTCAACTTCAATGTCCACTTCAACGCTGGCTGGCTACTGCTGGGTAGTGAGTTGGCAAGCGAGTGAAATGCACACAAAGCGGATGCCTGTCCGTAACCCTTTTTGCTATGGACAGGGTGCACGAAGTTGAAGCTGCGATGGCCAGGCTGATCACAGCACAGGTTCTCATGATACATGACGGCGGTTTTGCCTTCTCGCCCAAGGATATGCGTGCAGCATGCACTTCTTCAACTGAGATCTCAACACTTGCGAGCCTTGCCGTTGTTCTCGTAGCCCCAAGCAAGAGATGACGGATAATAATGGCCATGGTTATAATGCAAACACGATTGTCATGGAATGAGGTTGACGAAAAGGTGCATGCCAAGATATGTACGGTATACAAAAGTGGACATACTGGCGACGACGAAAGTGAACATATCGGGTATTTGAACATATCGGGTATTTGCCTTTGCTCCAACGAAGTCTCGCCCGATCAACAGGTGGACGATAACCAAACTTGACTGTCTCCAAAAATCTACAAATCGTTCCTATAAGTATAGTCTTATCAACACGACGACGACGGGACAAAGCAAACTGTGTTGCAGACGTCAACCACAAAAGAAGTGCGTTAAGCCCTTTGACGCACGTTTCCCCCCTTTCAATAGCCATCAACATTGAACATGGGGGGATTACATGATCTACATACAGTACCTCCCCCTTGATGGTCTGAGCACCAGCCACTAATTAGTGTTGTAGCGAGTTCTGCACAACTCCCTCGTTGCTGGCTGGAGGAAGTAAGTTCTTTTGAAAACTGTACGAGCGACCAAGTCTATCAGCTCAACATCGATCGACTCATCCTTCGAGAGCCTAACCTACATATGTAGGCGCGTAGGCGAACGATCCAGTTCCTGTCGCGTGAGAACACACGTGACTGATGTCTGTTGTCGTTCTGCTGCGAATAATATGTACACCTGAACTATATATATATACGGCCGTCCAACAACTGCTCCTCCGCATGTATTATCTATCTGCCTGGCTTGCGCACAATAGCAATTGCATATGCACCATCCTCAAACCAACGCCGCCAGGTGTACTTCTGATGACGGGAAGACGTCGCCTCAACGCACATTGTTGCCCAAGGCAAAACCTACTGTAATGTACAGGCACACACTGGCCCCCACGGCGACTTGACTGGCCTCATCCACGTCGACCCATTCAAACGAGTTGTGTGGTGGGACCATCGAGGCTACAGTTGGACTGTGACTCTCTCGCGAGTGCCGCGGTTGTCTCATGCGCGAGTGTCCAACTTCAAGTGTACCACGAAGATCGATCAGTGTCGTCATGGGGCATTGAAATTTGGTGTCACACTGGATATATATATATTATATATATATATATATATATATAGTAAGCTGCTTATGCCAAGTGACTCTACCATTGAAAGGAAGGCATTTGGGCAACAACACGATGGATCGACTGACTTTGAACTTCGTCGCCGCCACATTACCGTTCGTTTCAACCTCCTGGCACCATGTATAAATAGCCCTGCGTAGAGGTCGTTTCGCTGGAGTGAGGGTAACTATCGTTACCACCAAACACCAGATTCACATTGCACTGGATCATCCGTTCATTGATCGTCCATTCGCATCTTGACAAGCATGGATTCTGCCACCGACGAAAGCTGGGCATGTCCAGAATGCACGCTACTCAACAACCTTGTGGCGGAAGCCTGTGAAGCCTGCGGGACCACGAGCCCCCTCGTGTTAGCCGCCCTCGCCCAGGCCGAAACCACCGAGCGCAGTCGAAAGGGGTCGGAGGAGTCGGAGACGTCGTCGAAGCCGTCGCGGGGGTCGTCTATGGACGAAGACTTCAAGAAAGCCGTGGATTTGGATCCGTGGTCCCAAGCTGAAGACGAATGGGCCCGCGTGGAAGCCACCCAAGCCACCAAGGCACCTAAATCGCGCAAGTAGCGAGTTTTCGTTTTACAGCTTAACGTTGCAACATTCCACGACAGCTACGTGCAAGTATGTACAATGTACTACGCCGTAGCGGCGTCTATGTTAGCTTGCTTCTGTTCTTTACCACACAAATCCAGCGAGCGATATGGCAACCAAATAAGTACATACAACGTTATTCTGGTACGTTTAGCCTGGTCTGGTCACAAAAACAACGGTGGCAATGGATGGAGATGGGCTTGAAATCATGTGCTTGTCAATGATTCTAAGGCTACCGTCGAAAGGAAAATGTGCGGATGGAATGAATCGACCGACGTGATTTCTCCGAATACTGTAGTTATATATCCATCGATCTACTAATAACAGTGCAAAAAACATGATATACTCAGAGTAGGTGCGAGATTTTGTGATGCCGCGCTACTTCAAGTTGAAGCACGAGAGTGAGTCGCGCCATGCCAAAGGCAACTTCAAGTGGCGTGGACGAATCTGAGTCTGTCGCAGTTCATTGGCACCACAACACCAACGACATCGTGACAGCGCCATGTCACGACGTCGTATCCACATATTCCGTGACGTGGCAAGCTGGCTACTAACCTTGGAATAATAGAGTACAGGGGAAGCTGAATCCGCTGAGACATCATCTATTGGATCCACCACGTGGAACCATGAAGTCTGTTGTCTTCTGGTCCCGTCCCAAGCCATGGAATTCAGGCCAGTCGGATTGTTCCAGTCGACGCGTTCAGAGACAATCAGCAACATGCCGAACTTCGACAGTGTTCGGTGCCCCTGGCCACCCATTCCCCACGACGGATTAGTTGCTTGAACGTAGTACTGTAGTAGGAGCGAGGGGACAATCATGATTCACGCGACGTACTGCTTTCGTAGCAGTAGTACTCGGTGATGGTATCAGTTGAAAGGGGAGGGTTCTGACTCGACCCTAACTAGGCTTCCTGGTGTCGATGCCAAGGACCTGAGGAAACCTGGGCCTGAACCAGCGACCATCGGTGTGTTCTTATCATACTTAGATCAGGTGTAAAGTGATCTATAAGTAGACGCGCTCCCAACTGAGCCAAAAGAACTGGTCAATCTGGACATGAGATTGTACTACGAGAATGTGTACTCTCGACTGTATCAGGGCCGACCAGAGAACTTTAACTTGTTCGTCGCCGTGTCGAAATCATGCCGAAGTCGTATACGCCATTAGGCGTGGAGTTGCACTGGTTTGTGCATTGTCAACATCATCTTAGGCAATACTCCGGAGTACAGTATATGCGGATCAACCAGGGTATTGGAGTGCAGCATGTTGTTCTTTGCGCGTCCACAACGTGCGACTTCGTACATTGTTTTGCATTGGGGTCTAGTGGCCTACTGAAACCAACCCCTCGACAAGAAATATCATACATCATTGTAGACTACTGCCCACTTTTTCAAGCGGCAATTGCACTAAGTATTATATACCCCAGGACGTAGATGTAGAGTGGAATGACGTCAGCGAGCGCAACCCCACATGCCTTGCGTTGCTGGATTGTAAGCTAGCTAGCTACCTTGACCTGACGGGTATGTATGTAGCATGCATGGACGAGCAGCCAAACACCCTGATGACTTAGAATAATTGCAAGCAATCACGACAGGCAAATAAAAATGCATAGACACGTTAATAATAGCGCTCCAAGTCGCTGTTGATTGCAACCAATTTTATAGCTCGCTCGGTTGGGCACAAGTAAAGTTGTGGCGTGGCTCCAACACAGTTGCAGAACTGTTTTCTTTGGAGACTTGGTGTCGTCACGAACTTCAGCATTGAGGATGAACACTGCATAACACAGCATGTGTGGAAATACAGCCATATACATCAGCGCCTAACAACTATAGTTCAAATTGAAGCCATTCGAAATGTGTCGCTTCAAGATCTACATGGCACCGTTTCGTACATAGTACGTTCATTCTTTAGCCAATTCATACATTATGTTATTTGGTACGCGTACAATGTACATTGTCGACGTACATGCAAACGGCGCGCACCACAATTCCTTCGACAATCGCAAGTTTGCAAGCATGTTGGCACACGAAGAAGCGGTCGACTACTTCTCGCTGCACAAGCGCAAGTCCAAGGACGTGGATGTCGAAATGCTCGACTATGAATACGTCGCATCTTGCACAGACGTCGACGTGCTCAAGAACATCCTTGTGGTGCTGCAATCTGGCAAGGAAGGGCGGTACCCCCCCCTCGAAGCCGCGGTCGAAGCCCGCCTCATGGAAGTCCTGCCTCCATCGGAAACACAGCGCATCCTTCGCATGAAAGCTCGGCCATCCGAAACCGACATCCACAGCGAGGCAGCGTCGCTCACGGCGTGGGAGGCCCAAATGGCGTCGAGGAGCGCTGAATTGGATGCCGCTCGCAAACTGTCGAGCCGGTCTCTGCCGCCGCCTCGGGGCGGTGGCAATTCTGCGGCTCCCACCGTCCGGATTTCGACCAAGGGGGACGTCGTTGACGTGAAACCCAAGGGGGAAAAGAAAAACACTATCCACGCGTACGACTGGCGGGCGTGGGAGAAATTTGACGTCGACGCGGCAGAGCGTGAACTCGACATGGAAGACGAGCGCCGACAAGACGCTGTCCGGCAGCAGAAGGAAGAGCTGGCCGCGCGGCAGGCTCGGAAGCGCTTGGACGACGCCGCCATGCCGGCGTCCGTGGACGTGGCCGCGATGTCGGCGGCGGAGCGGGAGGTGTGCGCTGGCCTGGAGAAGCAGAAGGGCAACGAAGCGTTCCGCGTCGGAGAAAACGACGACGCCATCCGGGCGTACTCGCGGAGTCTCATCTTTGATCCGACCAGTGCCGTCGTATTTGCAAACCGGGCGCTGGTGCACCTCAAGCTCAAGAACTTTAGCACGGCCGAGGACGACTGCACCATGGCGCTTCGCCGCGATCCGCTTTATTTCAAGGCGTGGTCCCGTCGGGGTATATATATATATATTTGAGCTTTGACGTGTATAATATATATATATACTCTATTTCACTGGTCTAACGAGTTGATGGTAGGGATGACTCGGTTTCGGCGCGGCAAGTACGACGACGCGATTTCAGATTTTGAAGCGGCGTTGCGACTGGAACCCCAGAGCCGAGAGATTCAAAAGCTGTTGCAAAAGACAAAGGAGAAGAAGGTTGATGTCGACGGCATCCCCCCCGCATGTCCCCCACAGGCGCCGCCCCAACCCCCCGCCGCGCCATTCCAGCGATTTGAAATACTCGAAGTCGACGACGAGAAGGAAGAGGAGGTGACTACACGAGGTGCCATTCACACAGCGGAATCAAGCACCAGAGAGGCGGCACGTCGCGACCAACCAGCCACTCGCGTAGTGGCGGAGAAGCCATTCCAACGGTTTGAAATACTTGAAGACGAGTAGGACGCCGACAGCGACCGCGTACTTGCGTATGTGATGAACATGGCTTGTGTGTTTCAGAAATACTACTAGTAGTTGTATACGGTACTATGTATAGTACTACGGACACTAGTACAATAACAATGAATAGTTAGTTGTTCCCTTGCTAGTAGTATCTCTGTCTCATCGGGTCACATGAAGGGGATGGATTGCTCAAACCAACTTATTGCCACACTATCTTTTCAAGGGCAATAATAGGTATAATGTTATTAATAACTGCAGTAGCGTTATGTTTCCTTACCGTTTAACGGATATGCCGGCCAAGACAAGCTCAATGAGGGTTTATCATTCAGAAGTGATGGCAATGCTCTTATGAGTACCATAGACCATTGCGATAGGAACGCCCTTCTATTGTGTAGTAGTACTAGTAGGTAGTACTAACTCTAAGATGCATTATAGGGTCAAAGTGATGTAGTCGAGATTATGACCACCACCCCCGTGTATCGTCATCCGTCACGATAACATGGTGTCGTTCGTGACTGCCGTTTGGTACAACCTGATGGAAACGAAGTAGAAGCTTAAGTTGACGAGTTCGCCGTTATGGCTGCAGCTGAATCACCCCAAGACCAGGCTTGGCCGTGGTTAAAAAGTATGACCGAGAGTCGCCCAGAGACAGCACCACTGCTTTGAGGACATGACCCGGGCGGAACATCTCTTCCAACTGCAGCTTGTCGATGTCGACGGGCCGGACGTCTTCCTTCCGCAGCGTCCCGGCAAACGGCTCCAGTAGCACGACGTCGTTGACAGAGTGGATTTCCAGCTGCAGCTGCGACGATGTCACCTTGATCACTTTGGCCACGACAAAGTCGTCCACGCGGAGCACGCCAGTCGACGCAATACGCTTGGATCCAGGCCGTTCAACATGCAATGCCGTGTGTAGCACAGGGGTCACATGGCCTGCCACCGACGCAAAGATGCTGCCGTTCATCACGTATGTGCCATTCCCAGCGCTGTAGTCGCCTTCTTTTCCGAGGCGCTGCCCAGGAACTACCGACGTCTTGGTTGCCGCCATGGTTGGTTTGAATTCACACACCAATTATTGTTCCCAGCGATACTGTGTGGTACGGATAATTGGACTAGTTTATCCGGGACGGTGTTACGACTTCGACACAAACCTGCACGACGACGGCAAAGATGCAGTTCGATGTCGGCAAGACCAGCCTAGGCAGCGGGCTCGCCATGGGAGCAGTCCTGGGCATGTTCTGGATGAGAGTGGTGATCGGCTTCAGCTACTTGGAGGCGTCGTTCTACTTGATCTTCCCGCTCTCGCTGACGGTCGTCGTGTTGACCGAGGAGCGGTCGCTAGGATCTGTCGTCGATGCCTTGTAGGAACTTCGTACATTTTCCCGAAACATCATTATCTGACATGGTGAAAACGCATGCCGCCACTCTAGGTTATGCAAGGTCAGCTCACTTGTGTGGATGGCCATGCACGCTGACACTCCTGCGACCGTTGCATCACATGACGACCACGACAGCGACGACCATGCCAATCTCCTTCCCCGTCCATCCGACCCACTGCTTGACATGCACTTCAAGGCGTCCAACACGTCTGATCTCATCACGAGCGCCAACAGCTCGCTGTTCAATGGTCTTCAGGACGACCTGATCGACCACCCCGTGGACCCGACCGGCGGCCCCGTCTACCTCCAGGATACGGCCACTGGTTTCTTCTTGAAGTACGTCGATGGAAAGGTCAAAATGACGAGCTCTCCCGACGACTCGTGCTTGTTCGAATGGGTCCAAGGCAAGACCCACCACTGGGGCCTCTTGTCGACAGCCTGCACGCGATTCGTTGGCCAGAACATGCTATCTCAGGTACACTTGGTGGAGCTCGAGGGCTAGTTTCTATGATGATGTGGTCCATTAGATTGTCGTGTCGGCTCGCAAAATGCAAAACTGGGAAGCTTTCCGTGTGCTTCAAAATGGTACTACTACTTCGTCCATATCTCCAAGTTTGTCATATCCGAGGTCGTGCTCCTTGTAGCGTCGCTGCCACCTACGTCTGGGCAGTATGGCTTATCCAGCTCCATCTACCTCGTGCTATGTTCAGCTCGTTTTGGCAAAGGTCATATACGTACTACGTACTTATGCTCCATGGTGTTTGGTTTTCCATTACCTTTGAACTGTTATCTAGTATTCTACCATCAAAACCTTTTGCATCTTGTCAAGTGCCCAACGACTAGTGTAAACAAGATCGAATTGTTATAATTAGACATGTATAAAACCTAGTCGATACTGATCAAATTAAAAAAAACAGATCGATTGTATTATCAATTGGATACTATAAGTTAGTATTTGAATGGGTGTATATTTCAGTCAAATTTGCCTATTTTGAGGGATTGATGAAATCACCGATTAATCGAGCAAAGGACTAGGATTGGCTATAAAGAATGAAGGTTGAAATATGATTGGCTCAAAATATTCATTGATGCATTGCAGTCTCAAAGATACATTTTCAAGTCAGTTTTATATGAAATTTCGAAGGTCCGGTGGTTGATTCAACCAATCACCGGAGGAAATTTTGACTAGAACAAATCACAATATATAGATCAAATTTATAAATATTGAAATGATCAATTAATTGGACACTAGCATTTACGAGTATGGAATAACGTTAGGCAACACGTGGGATCTATAGATCAAATTTAGAAAAAGACCCCTAATGTATAAGGTCGAATTCACAGAGATCACATGCATCAAGGTCGAATATTTTTATCTATTGGATATATATAGATTCGGTACAAATTCCCAGACCCCGTCGAATCAATCGAATCTCACCGCCGAATCGACGCTATTGCCTAATCCAGTATTTGATTGGCTCTTACAGAAAAGACAAGTATATTCAACCAATCAGAACTCAGCGTGATTCAATAGAACCACGCGAAATAGCCTAGAATTTCCAATATCTATTGGATATTTGAACCCATTTGAATAGGCATGTGGGTCTCCTCCCGAGGCCGCGACGACGACAAGTTGGTTGTGGGGCTGGCCAAGCAATTCCCCGTGGCCCTGTGCCTACGTTATGCCACGTCACTTGACGTATTCCAGTCTGCCGCCCTGCCTTGTTCTCCGCTATCTGAAGCCCCTCGTCCAAGTATGGGGGCTTCCCCCCACGACCAAGACATCCCTACCTCCTTCCATCAAGCGGCCACGCGCACGTCCATCCTCCACCATCAACTGCTTCCATCAACGTACGTCCCGCCTCTGTCAACTTGAAATAATATTTGTCATCTTGAAATAATATCTGTCATCTTGAAATCATATTTGTCATCTTGAAATAATATTTGTCATCTTGAAATAATATCTGTCATCTTGAAATAATATTTGTCATCTTGAAATAATATTTGTCATCTTGAAATAATATTTGTCATCTTGAAATAATATTTGTCATCTTGAAATAATATCTGTCATCTTGAAATAATATCGTTTTTTAATAATTCAACTTTATAACGTCAATATAATATAACCAACCCCCTTGAAATAGAATTGGCTAACCATTCTACTATTTTTCATTATTTTTGATCCAGAGTACAATGTTATTTCTACCTGTTGTAAACTATACTTGACCTCCTTTAACGTGGTGTCGTTATCTTGTCCTTTTAACAAGTTTTTTGGTCTGTTGGGTTGCTCATACGACGCGATATTGCTTGATATATTGTCGTTCTTTTACCCAAAATTTGGTGACTTTTGTGCGAATTCTTTGCCAAATCTATCGATCGATTCTTTGTCTTTTGTACGTACAATTCGTCCAGTGTCACACTAATTTCAGCCACTCACTATTCTTCGAGCTGGTCATTCGAATGGTCGCCCTACGACTCCGATTTCGAATCGACTTGACAATACTGACACTTTGTATATGTGTCGTCGTCCGTCACCTGAATTTCATATATTGTTGATTCGAGAGCATTTGATTGGCTGCTTGATTCTAATTCTGGGTTTTGATTGGTCCGCCGATTGTCTGCCAATTTGGTGCTTGCTGCTCATGATCAATTAATTCGATTACTATCATATTGTGCTTTCAAGTGAAATTTCATCGTGTTGTGGTTTCTCGTATGAATTTAAATCGATTTGATTGGCTACCTCAGATGAGTTCAACATTATTAGCCAATCAAAACCTTCTCAATGAAATTCAACAACCAATCCGATCGATCCGTTTGGTCGGCGCGATTGATTCGATTGCACCCCCTCCCCAAATTTGTACTATCAAATCGACAATATCATACTCGAATGAACAATACTTGACTACTCACTGTACTACATCAACTATATTATGAAATACCCCTCGAAACTTGATATGATGGGAGATGATTTGGGTTGCAGGGTCACCACCGTCGCGGCATTCGCCGACGCGTACGACGCCCTGCTGCCGGCCCACACCGACCACCCATGGCAAGTCCATGCGCTTCACGGCAACGTGCGCAGCATCAGCTACCCCACCGCCCTCTCCGACGCTCCGCCGACTCTGCCGCCTCGGTCCCCCGCAAACAACGTCCTAGTCGTGCACGAGTTTCACCACTACGAGTGCAACGTCGAGGCCACCGAGGTCACGTTCGAAACAAAATTGACCCTCGGGGACACGCTCGTGCCTTCGTTTAGTGTCGAATTGATTTACACGTTGAAGCAGCAGCAGCAGTCTCCCCCCCTTTCCCTTCCCCCGTCCACCATTTCATCCAGTGGTCGACTGTCTTCTTCTACGGCGATGATGCTGGACTGCCACGTGGGCGTCCATTGGGCCAAGCCGTGCATGTTTGAAGGGTACGTCCATCTGAGCGCGGTTCGCGCGGCCACGGCGCACGCGCGGCACCTCGTGGCGCAGCTGACGAACGGACCAAGAACCTCGTCTTCCTGGACGTCGAGCTTTGGGGCTTTGCTGGTGCAGGAGCTCCACCAGTGCTTTGCCGCCCCCAGCCACGTCCTTGTCGGCCTCGGCGGCGCCTTTTTCGAGGGCCCGCTGACCCCCGTGTACTCGACGACGTGGCCAATCACGCCCGCCGACTTTCATGCGCGGATGCTCACAGACGCCGCGTGGTTCTTTCGGCAGCGAGACCCGGCGACCGTGCCGGCTGCGCTCGACATGAGTCCGTGGGCCCCGTGCGCGGGCGGACACATTCGGTATGAATGACATGATATGATGAGGAAGAAGGCGTTTGAATGGGAAACGTGTACTTATAGAGTGCAGCGGTTCATGGTTGCGGTGGCGGGTCGACAAGAGCTGGTGGAGGAGTACCAGACGTACGCGACGCCAGGTACGACCAAGTGTTTTAGAGTGTTTGCGACGAATGAATGTGTGTGTAGAGCCGAATACGCTGCAAATTGGACGCAAGATCACGTTGCCTCGGACAAAACCATGGACGGTAACCGTGATAGGGATATGGGGGGGGCTTACAATGATGCTTTGGTGGTTGTTGGTTGCCGTGTTTTAGATGGACATTCGATGGGACTTTGAGCTGCAAGACGAGATGGTGTCGACCGTGGCATGTGCCGTGGCGTTCCACTGGGCGTTGCCCCGACCTGCGCGGGCCTCCGACATCGAGAAGCACGTGATTGCAGGTACGTGGTCTTGTCCGTGGAACGAGTCCAGCTGCTGGTCGAATCGATGGAGGGTTGGAACGTGTGGTTCATGAAGGATGCATTGTAGTGATGCTGGCCTCCATCGAGAGATTCCATGTCCTCATCACTAGCCAGGAAGAGATGGAGAACATGCCGTGGCCTGATCAACTCACGACACCGCTGGTTGAAGCCCTTGTCGGATAAGAGGACTAAACACGTCCATAATGTCTCACCGCGACGAAATATACTAACTTCTCGTAACACAATATATAACCATAGTATTCCCATTGAATGTTATATTCGAGTGATGCTCCGATCCAATGCTCATCAAACAAATAGCGTCAGATACAATAGGACAAGTAAGTTTTGTACACAGCACTGTAGGTAGGTACTTACTTAGTGCATGCCTAATGCCGTAATATACCACTGCCACCGACAGACCTGCCGCCGTGGAATGGTGAGATGTTTAGTGTATTTGGCAAGATATGATTGGGTGCTGCATTGGACTGCAATCGGATGTTATCCGGAGACCATGCTCATTCTTGATTTTTCCAATCGATGACGACGGAGGCTTCGTATCTGACGCTCAAGCAGGTGAATGGCGACTCGCACCGCATTGAGATCGACGTGGCATCCGCGACAGTCCTCGACTTGAAGCTGGCTGTGCAAGCCAAGCTCAACTACCCTCCTGAATCCCAACGGCTCATCTTCCAAGGCCGCGTCATGGAAGACACGAATTCGTTGACATTCTATTCCCTCACCTCAGGGCTGACGGTGCACCTCGCGGTGAATACAAAGCTTGTGCCGTCTACGCCGGTTGCATCATTGCCCTCTCATGTGTCCTCTGCAGCCGTCCATGCGCCGTCTCCACCATCTGCCCCCACGACCAACCTCGTTCAGCTGCTGCCACTGTTGCGTGCGCATCCAGCCGGCCCCGCGGCCATTGCCACGTTGAAAAAGATGGCAGAGAATATCCTCGCCAACCCCACGGAACAAAAGTACATGAAGATCCGCTTGACCAACGAAGCATTGAAGCGCAAACTCCTGGACGTCCCCTACGGGTTGCAGTGCGTGACGGCCATGGGGTTTACCGCCGGCGTCGAAGAAGGACACCTGGTGGTCGTGCCCACCGCCGCCAACTGGGATCTCGTCGTCGCATCTAAGCGCATCATCGATCAGTTTGACGCTGTCCCGTCCTCGTCCTTTTCAGCGCCAGCCGTTGGCACCAACCACCCTCTCGGTGGCATGTCGCCGGAATCCCTCTTGGCTATGATGGACAACCCCATGTTTGCCCAGATGGTGGCGGCCAACCCCCAGCTGCAACAAATGGCCCAGAACAACCCCATGCTCCAACAAGCGCTGCAGAATCCCGCGCTTCTGCGGCAGTCGTTGCAGGCCATCCAAAGCGACCCGTACATGCGACAGCAGATGCAGCAGATGATGGCCAATCCCCAGCAGATGATGACAGCGAGTAGTAATCCCATGTTTGGACACAACGCTTCCCTGGGCGGCGCCCCTCCGTCGCCGTTTGCCGCCCCCGTGTCCTTGCACCAACCCCCCACCGCCGCCGCGCCGGCAGCTACTGCTCCAGTCGCTTCCCCAACTGCCCCGACCAACCCTCGATCCGAAGAAGACGAGATTGCAGAAGCCATCGCACGCTCGTTGCGTGAAATGTAATCGAAATAACTCACCAGGATGATCAACAGTTAATGTCCTTGTTTAGTAAGTTTACTACGCCTCCACACCGCCTGCCTACTGTGCTACTATTACTTTATTGATATTAATAGTAGGTCCTACTACATGTAATAGTATTGTTCTACTTCGAGCTACTACTAGTAGTACTATAGTATTTACTAGTAATATTAATAGTAGCTCGAAGTATTAATAGAACAACCTACTATTAAAATAGTAGGTCCTATTGTTCTACTTCGAGCTACTACTAGTAGTACTATAGTATTTACTAGTAGTAGGTGGTACTACCGGTATACATTGACCGTAAAACCTGCGATAATAAATATGTCACCTCTAAGTATTAATAGTACACGGTAAGATTGTTGCACACCGAGTGAACGGGCAGTGTATACGCACGCACACACAACTACGGCACCTTGGAGCGCGATGGAACAAGACGCTCCCGCGGCGGTATGTGCGCAGAAATCTGTGCCTCTGTCCTCATCCAGCTGGTCTGAGTTCATCATGATCTCCACGATTGCGATATCGTCCGTTCTCATGCTCGTGCGCGCACTCTTTGGCGGGGACGCGTATCGCCGCGCGTTGAAGAACAAGTCGTCCAACCGATTGCTGGGCGGCCGCAAGAAATTCCAAAGCCTCCATCAGCAGACGATGCAGAACGTGGATGAGAGCGTGCTGGCCGATGTGCAAACACTCGGGGACTCGGTGCTCGATGGGTACTGCACCATGAAGAAGGGATCGTCGAGCACGACGTGGAAGAAACGATGGGTTGTTGTTGACGCCTACGCCCGGGTCAAATACTATCCCAACGCCGAAGGATCTCGGCGCAACACGGCGCCCAAGGGAACGTTCACCGTGCTGTCTGTGGACGTGGCGCCGTCGACGTCCAACAACTCGAACCAGCCAACATTGGAAGTGCGCAACACGCTGGGCGGCACGTACTTTTTCCACTTTGACGACGACGTCAAGATGCAAAAGTGGCTCGTCGTGCTCAAGAGCCGCGCCATGCAGAGCGCCATCGACGGTCCGTCCCCCCTTTCCTCGTTCTCCTCCTCTATCGTCGTCGTCGTCCCACGACTCATTCTTCTAGGCCGCATCGACCCGATGCACTCGCGCGACCGATCGGCGCCGCACATGAAGCACGACTTGATCGTGCTCGTCGAGACGTTCAACGTCCTTGCCCACAAGGACACGTCCATGCGATCGTTCTTTGCCGTCGTCAAGTTCAAAGCCGAGCTACACGACCACTCGGTGATTCCTGTCAAGCAGACCAACCAGCGCAGCTGCAGCCACGTACGTCATATCTTGAACGATAGAGCAACCATGTGTTCTACTATTGAGGGTCGACGAGAGGCATCGGTCGGCGGTGCCCCACGTCTTGTGTTCTTCTATCGAGGGGCGAGCGTTGTCGTTCTAAAGCATCCGTGGATATCGGATGATATCGACGCTTGTGTTCTACTATCGAGGGTGGTTCCTGCATATAGTGTGTGTATATGCATGCTGTCCCTACTACCGAGTAGACTGCTCGTCGTCTTCTATTGTCTTTTAATTTGGACTCTTTTGCGCTGTTAATCAATCGCTTGTTTGTGTACTGAATGTTGTATAGAACAATCATCTAGTGTCACACTAATTTCAGTCACACACTACTTCGATGATGTTGCCATGATCCAAGAGTGGATGATTTGATTGGCCAATGGATTCGTGATCTGGCTTTTGATTGGTTGATATTTGATCGTCTGCTGCTCATATCGATTGAGCAAGCACCCACCCACTCTCTCCACTTTTAAATCATCGACAACATGCCTCTCCCTTATATATATATATATATCGTCGCCAGTGTTCTTATATCGAGGTTGAATTAGTCGCGCACGGCCGTGTCATGGAATGAATCCCTGCACTGGACATTCGACGACCACGAGTGCGCCACATGCGACGAGTGCGTCGGCGTCGGCCTCGTCGGGTCCTTCGGCGGCCTTCCGGACCTGCTCGTCGTCAACGTGTTCGAAGTCACGATGCGTGTCAAAACCACCAAAATAGGCCGCGTCTTCGTATCGCTCAAGGACCTGTTTGGCCCCAATGGCTTGACCAAGTACGTTGTTGACATGTTTATATATATATATGATCTGTCGTGTGGATTCGTTAATATATATATGTAGTATATATATGATCTATCGTGTGGATTCGTTTATATATATAACGGATCCATATATATATATATATATATGATCTGTCGTGTGGATTCGTTTCTATATATATATATTTATATGATCTGTCATGTGGATTCGTTTATATGTATATAAATATTTATATGATCTGTCATGTGGATTCGTTTATATATATATATGATCTGTCGGTATTGCTATGTGGCCCCATTCGTGAGCCATCAATCAATAATACAAAGCTCGATATTCTTTACTTTGTTTCCATCATCGTCTGGATATATATATATATATATATATATATATATATATATATATATATATATATCGATATATGGAGAGTGTAGGTCTACTTGGCGATTCTATATATATTTATATGATCTGTCATGTGGATTCGTTTATATGTATATAAATATTTATATGATCTGTCATGTGGATTCGTTTATATATATATATGATCTGTCGGTATTGCTATGTGGCCCCATTCGTGAGCCATCAATCAATAATACAAAGCTCGATATTCTTTACTTTGTTTCCATCATCGTCTGGATATATATATATATATATATATATATATATATATATATATATACATATAGGTCCAGCGTGGAAGCATCGTGGCCGATCTTGGCGTCGTCAACGCGCCTGCAGGATGAAAAAGAGTCGATCTTGGGCACGTTGCAGATGACATTGGACTACACAGCGACGTCGCAGGTGGACGCCACCGCCGCACTCACGCCGTTCCTCACGTCCGCGCCATCCGATTTGGAGCTCCTGGGCGAGTTTGAGCTGGACATGCCGCTGCTGGATCTGCTGGACACGTACTACGCAGACCCGCCCGACGGAGCTGAAGCGTCGGCCAACCCCGTGTGGGCGCAGTACATCAAAGAGCGCGGCGACACGGAGGTAATACATCCTCCTCGTGCATTTCAGAAATCACATTTGCCTACTTTCTTTGGGGGCTTGATCGTACTAGCTAGTACTCAAACGAATATGATTGGCTGCAAAGAAAACTCAAGGTTATTGGCTGAAAAGATATTGATTGTATAATGTCGATTTGATAGTACAAATTTGGGGGTGCAATCGAACGAAATGCGCCGACCAAACTGGATCCACAATCGATCTGATTGGTTGTTGAATTGCATTGAGAAGGTTTTGATTGGTTAATAATTTTGAGCTCATCTGAAGTAGCCAATCAAATCGATTTAAATTCCAACGAGAAACCACTCGAAAGCACAATAGTATGTATGCAGTCGCAAACGATATACCTCTTCAACTTTGTTTTATATTAAATTTCACAGGTCCGGCGATATTGAACCGCCCAAGGGAATTTTTGGAGTAGCATACACAATATATGGACCCATATATGAATCGATCGATCGATTGATTGCTTTGACCCCCCCCCAACTGTGAAGCACAGTACAGTACCCTGTGGTGTTGGTTCTGTCTGTGGTGATTCGTATTGATGTACCTGTCACACTAATTAAAAGTCGGCCATGAATGAATGTTTCGAATGGTTTTGACTAATTAGTGTGTCGTCGTGACTATATTTGTGTTTGTTTGGTGGGGTCGTCGATGCATGAGTATTCTCCATTATGTGGTCTAGTTTAGAATACTACCATCTTTCAGCCTCAAAATGTTTTGGTCGTCGGCTGACGATATCCTGTATGTGTATGCGTCTTCTGATATATTGTCCTTTTAGCCAAACTTTGGAGTTGGACTGAAAATTAATTTTGTATATCAAAAACAAGGCAAGCCGTGCCATCACTAATTCAAGTCACACACACACACTATTTAGTTGTGAATTTGTGGAACACCGAGGATGGTTTCACCCGATCGTGTGATTGGCTCCATGCTTTACTGCCGATTCTTGTGCTCGTTTTGTGTCGATAGTACAATCGTCGGTCTAGTTTCTGAGTCTGAGTCTGATTCCGAGTGTAGGTCGAGACCCATCGGTGGGAACCGTCGCCCGCGCACGGCGGGTGGGTGCGCGTCGTGACCTTTCGCAGCCTCACGCATGCGCCCATCGGTCCGTCTACGACCATGACAACCAACACGTGGCAGTGCACGGGCTACGATTGGACACATGATGGCACTGTATCGCAGGTGACGTTTCAGATCAAAGTGCAGCTGCACGACATCCCATATGGCGACATTTTTACAGTCGAGCACTCGATGACGCTGACCAAGTCCTCCCCGTCCAACAACAATGGCGTGTCTGTCAAGGTGCGACTTGTATCTACAACGATATATATATTGATATATATATATTGATATATATATCGATATATGGAGAGTGTAGGTCTACTTGGCGATTCCGTTTTCCAGTGGATGCATGTTCAAGAGCAAGATCCTGTCGCAAACCAAGACGGCGACCCACGAATCGTACGTGTTGTGGTTCCGATTGCTCAAGGAAATGCACAACGCCCCTGGTATGTTTCAAAGTGTCTATATATATATATATATATATTGTCCTTTTAGTAACCAACATTTGGACTTGCCAAACAAATCCACGGATTGATTTCGTCGTGTTGCATGTTTGTATTGAAAACATGTCGAGTGGTGTAGCACTACTACTATTAACTACACTCTAATTATTCTTTAATCTGGACCATTGGTTGGTGGATTGTGATTGGCCACTTGATTCGTGTTGTGGGTTTTGATTGGTCGATCGATATTTGTCTGCCGATGATTCGGTGTTGCCTGATTCAATGCAATGGCGATGTGACTAGTACTTGACTTTTGATCAAAAATCTCCTTCTTGTAAATATATATATATATATATATACCTGTCTATATGCGTAATCCATAAACTGGATATACACACACATTCATCCGTGTATTTTTTGGTGGACTAGCTACCTAGCCGTAGATAATGACTGGGTATATATAGCCATAGATAATGACTGCGTTTATATATATATATATGTCTGCGTAATCGATAAACTGGATATACACACACATTCATCCGTGTATTTTTTGGTAGACCTAGCCGTATATATATATATATATATATATATATGACTGCCCATATCCACTTCCTGCTATTCGATGGGTAGGCACGTCCATCGCCGCTACTTCGGTCAACTCGGCGGCAAAGAAGCGCGCGCCGCTGGTCCGCATGTGCAGCATCGTGGACGAAGAAGTAGCGCTGGAAGAGATCTTTGAGAACCAGCGCATGCATATCTTTGGCAAGTGGGGGCCCAACTACCTCTGGCCCACGGATCGCTCTCGGTTCTCCAACCGCCAGGGGGACAAAGAGCTGAGCTTTAACAAGGTCGAGTGCCCCGAGCACTGGACGTGGACGTCCGAGTGGAAGGTGGACATGAAGTACACTGAGTGCGACGAGGAAGGATGGAGCTACGCGACGGACTTTCCTCGCTTCAAGTACCACCTCGCCAAAGGAAAGTCGAACGCGCGCAAGGTCGGCAGCAGCGTGCGCCGACGGCGATGGGTGCGCACCATGTGCTTAAACCCTGACGCCGACGTCGCTTTCTAGCCGATTTGATCATCAGCCTTCGTTGTACATACCCTTAACATGGCCACACGTTTCGTACTAACTCATACGAACAGTAGTAGTACTAGTAGTAGTAGGAGTATTATTGTACTTTATGGCTACAAACACATATATATCCACGAAAGGATGAAACCCAACACGTTACAGAACCGTCGTATACGGCTGCAAGAATATGACGAGAAGGACTACGGGCTGAATACGTACGTATGTACTACGTTACTACTGGCTGCTTTATTATAGGTGCAGCAGGTTGGGGGCACTGCACCCAGTTGAAGGGGGGGTGCAGGTGCAGCTCATTCGACGAGCGAATATATCGAAATGACTTGAGAAAACATGGCTAAAAAGGCTCGAGGGGTGGCTGTAGTGAGGTACTACAGGATGGATCATCATTTGCGGCAGTGAAATGTGTTTTCACACTATTTTAGGACAATACAAGACGATCGATGACCCTTGTGAGTATCTCGCCTCGAAAGGTCGACGAAGAAGTACTACTAATAGTACTACTACTAGTAGTCCTACTCGGAGGTAGTAGGGACGTTTGTCTACAAACCATCACAGTAATCTGCGGTATGATTTCAATATAAAATAATACATCACGCGGCCGCTTAACCACATATTTGGTGAAATCACTCTCAAGTCCAAGAATATTTGGGTAAAATGCACAATATAAGGACTTGTGTGTACATAAAATTGATTGGCTAAAATACACTACCAAGTCCAAATGGGAACAAAAACGATGTGGAAATTCGCACCGAATCCACCATTCCAATCCACACGTATATTCTCTTGGTTAGTAATACTACTACTACTACTACTACTATTACATCCACATACTACGTAGTCATCCGATACGTACGTGCGTCCTACTAGTACTAGGCGGCGGGGGTGTACATCTTGACAAGCGTGAGCGGGTGGCCCCACTCAAAGTACCCGCGCAACGAGAACGGTCCAAATTTGTTGCGACCGACGCCGTCCACAACGTACGAACCTGGCGCGAGTTCGGTGAACTCGAGGTGCACGCCCTTCTCGAGCACTTTCTGCGGCCGACTGTGGCCCCCCTCCCCCATCACAAAGAAATAGCCCGTGTATGCACCCGTGAGGGGCACGCGAACGTCGTGGGACGCCCAGTGAGGTGCCACGCACTTGTAGGCGAACTTGGTGGGGGCCGACGGGAGCGTCTCGGTGAAGCCCCATGTGCCGGTCCACGTGGCTTCGTGCGCGGCAACGTTGTACGTGCCGCGAAGAACTGGATGCAGCGACTCGGTGGGCGGGGGGAGGATGGGGGTTCGGGGGGTGGAAGAGGCGGAAGACGGCGCAGGGATTACACCCACGAGCACCACATCGTCGTCGCTGCTGCTGCCTCCAAACTCAACCTCTTCTTCGTCCTCCGAAGGCAACAAGAGCTGCCGCGGCGTTGGTTTGGCGTACCGAAACGGATGGTCGTGCGGCGTCCGGGCGGGTGCCGCGTCCCCTTCTTCCTCATCCGACGAGCTCCCTGACGACGACGACGACGAAGATGATGAAAACATATTGTCCAACAGGGGGGTTTTGGCATTGTAAATATGGGGCGGCAGTTGCTTGGCTTGCAGACGGAGGGGGGAGTCGGGAGGGAGGGGAGGGGGGGGATGGCCCTCGACCGGCAGCCGTCGCGGGGGGTTCGAAGGTGGTGGCGGCGGCGGCGGTGCCTTGTCGTCGTCCGACTCTTCTTCTTCTTCGCGGTGGTTGGTGTCGGACTCGTCAAAGGCCGCCGCAATCAGCGCTTCTTTGCATGGAAACGGGGGCCGAGGGTACGCCGACAGAGCCGGGTCTTCGTCAGCGGGTTGGTTCGAGGCGGCGGATGGGGTGGGGGTAGCGTACACGACGGCAAAGGACGGTACTTCCTTCTGTGGACCAGGAACGAACGGCGTTCTCTCCCCCACCAATGGAGTAGGGGTGACCAACATTCCTCCTTGGTCGTGATTGGAGGGAACACTCGGACTGTTGCCAGAGTCGTCGTCGTCGGACCTGCCAGAGAGGCCCATGTCATCTTCACTTACGTACCCGTCCGACGACAGGTCGCCCTCTAGTTCGGCCGATGAGGTCGGGAGTGTTGTGATGCGCTTGCGTCGCCGTGGGCGCCCATCTGCAGCCGTCCCGCCCTCCGCCGCCTCATCTAGACGCAACGTAACCGGCGGCTCCAACGGATGGCAGTAGCTCTTTGGTGCAGTGACCAATGGAACCAGATCGGACGATGGGACGACGACTTCGTCGGTTGAGGGGTTGTTGCTTGGTGAGTTATTTCCTTCAGTGGTGTTGGTTGGCGGGTACCTGGCCTGCCCATCTGACCGATCAACGAGGGGGGCTTCTTCCGTGGTGGTTGGAGCTGCTGCCGCGGTTTCTGGCGGGCCGCCACTGCTGCTGTTAGGTTCGCACGACATGTCGACATCTGCGACGACGTCCGTGCTAGGTTCAACATGGGCGGAGGTCACGACTGGAGCTGATGAGTCTCCTTGTACGGCTGATTGGGTGGCTTTGATCGGTGACGAGAGCGCCGGCTCGTCTGCGCCACTCAAAATCGACCCAACGGCGCCATCTTCCCCACTCATTTCGACGAGGGCTGCATCGTAGTCGTTGCTACTACTACTTGGTTGAGCAGCTCCAAGCTCCTCCTTGTTATCCGTCGCCCGCCGTTGATCTGAAGACTCGTCAGGCAGGGAAAGAACGAGTTCCGGCGTGAGGGGAAGGCCACCGACGCCATGGACGTCCGACTCTAGCGGTTGATCTCGCGGGATGGCAGCGTCTGGCGCCGACGACAAGGCCTCCCAGTGGTCGGAATCTGTCGATTTTACTCCGCCTTTGCTGGCGCCTGTACTACTACTCTCCACAGACCCGTCCATCCCCCCGATGGCGGCGGCGTCCCCGTCATCAGTCGGCCCTTGCTCGCGTAATGGAGTGGTGGTTGCCGGATGCTTGAGTGGTGATCCAGTCGGCACCGACGCGGCGGCAGGCAAAGTTGGAACGGTTTGGCTTTCGATCTGCAGCGTCGCGGGAAGTGTGTCCTCCCCCGCTGGACCCCCCCCGTCCGTCGAGTCGTCCTTGTCGGTGATAGTGCCCAATAACGCAAGGTCCAATGTACTGACAATGTCGTCGTCTTCATCTTGTTCCGCAAGTTGCTGTAGAATCAACGAGGACGTGTCGTCCACTGATGGACCAGCAACGGATGCACCCTCCCCAACCCCCTCTACTTCCCCTTGTTCAACGGCCTTGTCGTCTGCTACGGCGTCTGTTATTGGGGTGGCCATCGACGGAAGCAGCTCGGCCAACGAGTTGAGAGCTACGACGTTCCCCGAGGCGTCCGACTGGTCCGATTCATCCAGCCGCACCACCGCCGCCGCCGCCTTCTTCGTGTCCGGTTCCGTCAAGTCCACCGTCACAACTTTGGAAGCGAGCAGCCGCCGCCGCCGCCGCCGCCTCGCGCCGGGCGTGAGCTCAGGCGACGATCCACTCTTGGGTTGTTTCGTCACCATGACCACCACGGCGTCGTTGTCACTGGAAGACGATGATGACGAAATGTGCAGCGGATGACGCGGGTCGAGTGCGTCGTCATCATCGCTGTCAATGACAATTTCCACGGGGGGATTATATAGATGACGACGACGACGGGGGGGGGGAGGGGGGGGAGTAGACGACGATGACTTTGACACGGGGGGTCGTTTCTGCTTCTTCTTGGCGTGGTTGGTGCTAGACTGATGGGGGGAGGGGGGGACGACGACCTGCTGTCGTTCGTTCGCAACGTTTGATGTTGAGGTGGTTGCTGCTTGTGCCAGTCCATCGGTCAGCCCATTATTGGCTTTGTCAGTGACCAAGTGGCTGATGGGGGGGGGGAGGTTCACGACGCTCTGTTCAGTCTTGACAAGAGGAGATCTAGCCACCGTCGATGATTGACTAGAAGACGACGAGTCGTGCGCTCTGTCGCATGGTTTCGTGGCTGTGACATCGTTTATCGCGTGCAGCCCTTTCATGACCACCGATGACGGTTGGGGTTTCTTCTTGGCGGGGGACTCATCGTTCGTGGCAGTGGGCGGCGGCACTCCACCTGTTTGTGGGTGACTCGAGTGCTCTGGTTCTTGCCGACGCTTGCGCTTCCGTCGCTTGGCTCGTCGTCCGGCAGAGGTGGAAGGCGTCGACGGACAAGACTCGTCTAGGATCCACACGGGGTTGGTGCCGCGGGGCCGCGCAGTCGCGTTGTCCGCCCCGGGAACCTCCTTCTTGACGCGCTGCAACCACGTGTCAGGGAGGTGTGTCGACGGCGGGGCTCCTGCCTGCAGACGGGGGCAGCGGGCGGCGGCGTCCGGATGTGGCGGGGGGGTGGACAAAGGAGAAGAAACTGACGGGAATTTCGAGCCGAGACCGGGTTGTTCAACATGGGAAGCATGTGCCACCATGAGGACCCCTTGGGGAAGGGTATCTGTGGGATTTATCCTCCTTCTCTCCATAGAAAGCTGATTTGACGAACCAGCAACGCCAATTTCGGGTGCAGCAATGCCAATTTTGGGTGCGGTAACGTCACTTTTGGGTTCAGCAACGCCAATTTCGGGTGCAGCAATGCCAATTTCGGGTTCAGTAACGCCAATTTTGGGTGCAGCAATGTCAATTTTGGGTGCGGTAACGTCAATTTCGGGTGCAGCAATGCCAATTTCGGGTGCAGCAATGCCAATTTCGGGTTCAGCAACGCCAATTTTGGGTGCAGCAACGCCAATTTCGGGTGCGGTAACGTCACTATCGGTAGTAGTAGCAACGACGTCAAGGGGGGTAGATGCAGTTGATGGGAGGAGGATCAAGTCATCTGGAGCGTCCCCCCGTTCAGCTAATTGGTGTGGATTGTGTCTCAGTGGCGCAGTTGGAAGCGATTGGGGGCCTCTATCCCCACTGGCACCACCGTCAAGAGTGTCATGTTGCATGGAAGTCGCAGATGGATCGGATGCAGGTGGTCCTGGCGCCAAAGAGACAAACGCAGTGGCGCCAGCTGGAACAGTCAGCGATGTATCTACCCCCACGCACGGGGCTTGTGAAGATGGAGACACGTCGATTGTAGCGCCAAGTGCCGGCAATTCCGTGTCGACTGTGGTTGTGGGTGGTGGCGGAGGTGAAGTCGGATGACATGCTGGATCGAGGATCGATGGAGCAGACAATGTACGACTATCCGTGTCCTTCGGCGCAAATGAAGGGATGAACGGGGTTGTAGATGGAAGTACGTCGCAGGTGTCGAATATGGATGGCAAAGGTGCAACGACGACCGACGCGACTTCGTTCGTTGACGTGTCACAAGGCAACTCTGACGACGAATAGGAAGATGTCGACGCCGCGATGTGCTCGGTGAGGTCTGTGGAAACGACGGAGTGGGGCTGCAGCATGGGAGACAGAGATGCGCTTTGGGGTGGCTTGTCGACTATTGCCACGGGACTGTGCGGTGTGGGGGATATGTCCGCCGGGGAAGGGATTGGCATGGTGCGCGTGATGGGTTGTGCTGTAGCTTGCAATGCATTGTCGAGGGGGGGAGGTGGAATCGTTCCTGTCGTCGGCATAGCAACGTTCTGCTCCGAAGGCAAGGGACGCGTCAGAGGATTTGACATGGAAAGAAGAGAGTCGACTGTAACTTCTTCGGCATCTAGCCTTTGCTTCTTGCACGGGGGTTCTTCATGCACCTCCTTGGCGTCTCGGGCAACCACTGGAGACGACGCGATTGTTGAGGCCGTTGGCGAAACAGTCCCAGTCACGTCCTTTGGGGTAGCGATGTGGGGAAGCCGGCCGTCGTCCAGAGCGGCATGCGCTGCCGAGGACATGTCGCTCGCAGGACTGGGCTCTTCACAGGGTTCTTGGTCCATGGCGAGCTAGCTGGGTTGAAGTGGGCGCACCACGTATGATGATGATGGAAGGAGATTTCTTGTCAAACCGACAATTGGTTCACGGTTTTGATTGGACAGAACTATAAATTGCATAGATACTCGCTGTGGATTGGCTAAAAGCATTCCTGGAGATTTCATAACAAGTGCGGCGTTTCTAATTGCCCTTCTTAATTCCTTCATTTTTTAGTTGTACGTCTTATAATCATTTTCTGCCAGTAGTGTCGTTAG
Organism: Aphanomyces astaci; assembly: GCF_000520075.1. NCBI lineage: Eukaryota > Oomycota > Saprolegniomycetes > Saprolegniales > Verrucalvaceae > Aphanomyces > Aphanomyces astaci. Next base: position 411,749 of record NW_009798285.1, read on the forward strand.
AGCTCACTCTAATTGACAGTTAGCTTGACACATGTGTGTGTACAGTACACCGGAGTAAAGCACAACGGTTCTACAATACTTTGCGGTTCATTTTGAAGAATATCTGGTATGTTTCGTGGAATCCCATTCAAGTTCGCAGTGTTTCCATTTAATTGTCGCTCATTATATTTCTTGGTTCACTTCTTCACAGTGAATTCGGCTCGCAGTGTTCCATTTAATTCCGCGGGAGTGTTGACGCTCATTATATTTTGATGTTCACTGATTGACAGTGTGAAATCGCAAAATTCAATATATAATATATTTTCGTAAACGACCATGATATTTCGCATATACAATCTACTGGGGTACACAGTCTCTGTAGTGTTCTTGACACATTGAAGATGAAGTGTGCCCAAAGCTGACTTTCGCGCATTTCAAATTCGCCTCCATGTAACAAGGTTGGGGATTCCTACCTTCATCGCAATACTACTCGACAATGCCCTCGTACAGTACCTCCCGGCAATCACCTCGAACACCTGTAAGCAAGCCCTTCAATCGATACCATATATTCTTTGAATTTACACTTGAAGCTTACTGGTAACCGCAAAATGGTGTAGTACTAATTAAAGCGGTAACGAAAAAATTCAATTTACAATAATGAACACATCTGTGGATGGCAGCTTGTGAGAACTTCCAAATCTCCACATTCCGACAACTTTTTCAACCTCTGAAACTTGGAGATTGTACATCGTTAGCTGACTGTGAAGTACTGGTATGCTTTATCCAGAATATATTGTATATTGTGTTATGCAGTCATATTGCACGAACAAAAATACAAAAACCAAGCGAATGGTTTATACTTGAAGTACGTAGTACCAATTTGAGAATCCTTTATGACAGATGCTGTTATCTTGATCAAAGTATGTTCATTTGCTTACAAATTTAGTAGTAGTACGTTTTTATCGTACTACTACTCCGGAGTACTATTAATAGTAGTAGATTTTAGGTACACAATAAAAGTCCATCTATTAATATTTATTAATAGTATACTTCGAAGTATGGGTTATAAATTGCATTCTCTCTTTTCCGGATACACATAAAGTTAATACTACTACGTAGTATAATACTAATAGTATCAATTTGCAAGGGTATCATTTCAGTATTTTGCGCCGTTTGATTGATTTTTGAGCATAATTTACAGTTAAATTGACAAAATGTAAGTAATGTGTCATTAACGTTACTATAAATTCGCTATATGCTTATTCCATATTAACATAAATCACACTGGAACTTCTGATTGGCCGAGTATACTGTACTACTTCGAAGTATCTACGTAATACTACAGTGTATTATACGCATACTCTGTTCAACAAGAATGATCACATTTTCTTTTTCGCTCAAATGTCCCTCTTTTGACTTAATTAAAGTATGAGCATGTCTCGCCAGATGGAAAAATAATACTAGTAAGCTGTAAGATACATCGCAGGAAAACGAACAGGTTTTCTCACCTCCACATGCTTGTTCGCAAATACGCTGTTCGCGGTTGCGAGACGAGTGAAACCAGTGGTAGCGAGCGTAAAAGTCCAAGTTAAGGTGCTCGATCCATTTTAAGGTGCACCCGAATTTGCCAATCAATTCTCAGAAAGGCAATTTTTACCTAACCGCCAAAAAATATGAAAATGGGAATACAAAGACTAAGCTTAAAATGTGCACATTAACAGTAAATGGGACCGCTTGTCTTAAGCTGTTTGTGGTCAATGTGGTGTGAATGATGATGAATTATAACAGGAAATATGTATGTTTTACGATTGGAGATATAGTGCACTTCATCTAAAAACTTCCAACTGGCCAAATTGAAGAGTGGAGGTTTTATTATTTAACGTGCAATTAATGTAGTTAAACCCAAAATCCAGATTCGTTAAATACCAATTGCATGCGTTTTATCACTGGAGTGGGAGGTTAAAGGTCCCAACTGCCTCCGGATATTAAATACGGATAAGAGTCACATACAAAAATCAAGATACACTTGAGCGGCCACCCCTATGGCCAAATATCCAAGCGCCCATGTAAAATACCGCTAGGTTAATTATCTATTTCTGGACCAATTCATCACAAAATTTGAATCTGAGACGTAAAATTTCTTCATCACATTGAGATCTGTCGATTATGCCGTCTCAATTTGCTGCAATTTTGAGTAATGAATATGAAATAGAAGTCAGAAAATTTTGTGAAAAGTTGGTAGTTTATAGATGACGTGCACCATACGAAACACGAAATTTCGTAAACCCAGATAGTGGACATATTTTGATTTGAAATTTGTATGCCAAAATTATATCCAGAGATATAAAGGGTTTTACGAAATCGAGTATCCGGATATAGTTTCAGAATCTTTACACAGCAATGCCATCGGCCAAACGCAAGCCCCCAGCGGCGCCACTCCCCGAATAGGCCTGGATTTTGTCTTCGTGAAACATATTGTACTTCGAAGTAGAATACAATCCGACACCTACGAGTCGAGTTACATACCTTCCACCGCAGCGTATCCGAAAAAGTGTTCTTAAATTGGCTATCCTTTAATTAATGTCGCCCAAGCTTCCCCAATCAAATTCGTATTTGAGCTGCTTCACACATTGAGTGGTCTACTTTCCCTTGAGAGTGAAATTCCTCCGCCTATGCGACCTGTAGGGTACTCAGCTGCTGTCATTGTAAACATGAAGTCAATAGCAACATGAATGTACGGTTTTAACGATGTTAACGTGGATTTAGCGAGGCTGGCGGGTCTTTGATTTTAAAATTCTGTGATACAAAAAAAATATCACCTCATAGTTAGAGCATCTCCAACGGTAAATTCTAACCTATTGCTAAAGCATAGGTTAAAGTCAAACTTCGTTTTTACGGTTGCTATTTTGGCACTATCCGGACTTTTTAGAAATTTCGACTCGCAGAATTTCTATTTTCGCGTGAAATAGCAACAAACCCTCCGGATAGTGCTAGAATTTCTATTCTATATCCGTAACTTCGAATTGAAATAGAAATAAAAACACCGTTGGAGATGCTCTTATTGAACGATATCGAATATTTTCAGTTAAAAAGTACCAATGGTAGGTACTCCATAGTAGCCTGTACCAAAATCTTGAGTACGATTTGCACCAATCAGAATCGTACATTCGTTAAAATTTGATTTTTTCACACATCCTTGAATAGCGTTAATGTAAAGGACCAGTAGAGTGTCCGATATCAGAGAATGGCCCAAAGTAGTTTTCATGACGAAACATATTTAATTACACATAAACTCTTGTGAATACGTTTCATACTGACAATAGAATTACGAGATCCCACTATTTTGATGTATAGTGTATTCACATGTCAAGCCTAAATTAGGGCCATCTATTGATCTGCTCAAAATACACAATTTTGACTTTGACCAGCAGTAACTTGGTGAAGCATACATCGAATCCTTCAAAGTTTGCTTGTATGCTGTAGCGCGTTCAATAGTCTATAATATTATCATAGTTGCAAGTCCGTCCAAGTCGTCTTATTTGTTGAGAAAGCGTAAAAAAGCTAAGGGGTTGATTTTCGGGCCATCTACTGTACATCTACTGTACTGGATTTTACTTTACGGTGGTCAGAGAAATCGAAAAAAGATTGTAAAAATAGACCAAAATCAGCGCAAAAGTCCATTAACGTTAGGGCTACTATGGAACAGCATACGTCCACTGCACAAAATTGTTCTGCTCGCGTTTGCGCATACCAGTACTATAGTAGTACGTATGTTATGGCAATGATGGCGTCACATTCATGCATGCAGGTCGGTCAAGCCAGACGCTGGATACAACTCATGAAATAACTTTAGTACAGTAGGTCTCTCCAATTTGGTGCTATTTTTCCACACGACAAGCACCCCCCTCCCTCGTGCCCCATTCCACCTCTCGGACAAAGGTTAAATCTCCAATCCTGCAATCCCTAGCACAGAAACGAAGGAATCTCCACAGATGTTTTTCACTTTTTCAATTTTAGTAATCTGGTGCATGATGTTTTTACTGCTTAACTGTTAACTTTCACGATTTTAGTAATCTGGTGCATAAAGCACACCCAACGATCATGACACGACGACACCTCGTGCGGTGATTGGCTCGCCATGTCCATGCTTCCTACCGGATACAGACACATGCGTCGTATCCGGATGTCCACCCACACTAGCCTTCGAGCACTTGTCTCCACTCGTCGATACCTTCGTCCTCATGCATCCCCACGCCCTCGCGGCTCATATGCATCAGCTGTGCAGCCCCAAAATGGCGGCGGCGGCGTCGGCTTCCCCGTAGTTGTGTACAACCGTGAGGATGAATAAAACACATCAACCATGGGTTGTTTAAAACCAGTTTAAAACACATGTCACCTTTTGCTTCAGGATCGCCCCCGTTGATGTCAGCATTGAATTTCCCCGACACCTCACACATCCTCATGATGCTGACCCGCCTGACGTCCGTCCGCTCGATTAGCCGCACGGCCTGTGTGAATGCTAAGATTGCCAACAACATCACCGACCTTATCGGCAACACGCCACTGCTCTACTTGAACCAAGTTACCAAGGGTGCGCATGCCAAGATTGCCGTCAAGTGCGAATTCATGGAACCCTGCGGGAGCGTCAAGGACCGCATTGGTATCAGCATGATTGAAGCCGCGGAGAAGGCGGGCGTGTTGACCAAGGACTCGCTGATCGTCGAACCTACGAGCGGCAACACGGGCATCGGGCTCGCGTTGGCCGCCGCTGCCAAGGGCTACAAGTTGCAAATTGTCATGCCCGACTCCATGTCCATGGAGCGCCGCATCATCCTGAAAGCGTTTGGATGCGATCTCGTCTTGACCCCAGGTACGAATACCACCACCCATTCTTGCTGACAGCGACCAAATGAACTCACCAGGTCCGCGCGGCATGACGGGTGCGTGCTTGAAGGCCGACGAGATTGTGGCCAAGACCCCCAACGCCATCTTGTTGCAGCAGTTCAAGAACGCGGCGAACCCCCAAATTCATTTCGAAACCACCGGCCCCGAGATTTGGAACGACACGGACGGCAACGTGGACATTTTCGTGGCCGGCGTCGGCACTGGCGGCACCATCACTGGCACAGCGCGGTATAAACAACATCATCATCCAGCCCCTTTACTTTCGATTGCAGAATCGATATTGACCTTTTTCATTGCATTTTTCGAGTTTTTTTTGCCTTTTTTGGCCAAAGTCAAACGTTGGATGATATCGTAGTAGTAGTGGTTCGCTGTATATTGATTGTCCTTTCAGCCAAACATTGGATTTAGATATTGACTCGCAAAATCCATCGAGCGATTGTTTGTACTGACTTTTGTATGGACCAGTTTCACACTAATCTCAGTCACACACTAATTCGATGTTGAATGGTTGAAGCGAGAGTTTGATTGGCCACTTGAATTGTGTTGTGTGTTTTGATTGGTCAATATATCGATTGTCTGTCGATTTGGTTCTTCTGCTCCTTCGATTGAGAACCCCACTCCAGTTTCGAATCGACTTGACAATATATATACTTCAATGAGTATATTATATATATACAAGACTAACTCTATATATACGATCAATCGCAGGTTCTTAAAGCCGAAAAAGCCCGATGTCCGCATCGTTGCCGTGGAACCAGAAGAAAGCCCAGTGTTGAGTGGCGGCAACCCCGCGCCCCACAAGATCCAAGGCATCGGCGCTGGCTTTGTACCTGAGATCCTCGATCGATCATTGATTGACGAGGTCGTGACTGTGAACGGCCCCGAGTCTATGCTCATGGCCAAACGGTACCACGAGAATCTGCCACGTCATTGTCTACGTTCTATTATGAACTGAATATTGTAGGTTGGCCCGCGAAGAAGGGATTTTGTGTGGTCCGTCGTCGGGCGCGGCGGTCGTGGCGGCACTTCGTCTGGCCAAGAAGCCCGAAAATGCCGGCAAGCTGATTGTGGCCGTGCTGCCGAGCTTTGGCGAGCGGTACTTGAGTTCCGCCTTGTTTGACGAAGAGCGCGAGATTGCCACCCACTTGCCAACTACTCCCATTGAATCATAAGAGCATCACGACTGTAAACACAAGCGTAATTTTCTACTAATAGTACTACTGTTCGAAGTTTCGGATAATTTCTCTTTTATCCGTGAAATTAGGTGAACAAAGTGGGCGAGTTAACAGTAAAGTTAAGATTTGATTCTCTGGCGGGTGATTGCATATTTTGCCAATTTGAAGGCCATTTTTCAAGTTCGATAACTTCGCCAATAATTTTGCGCAGCTTGAAGTATCCAAACAAAGAGGAGATCTTCAGCTTGCATTTACACCAATCAGAAACGAGAACGAGTAAAAATGCTTAGGACAAAATACTTCATTTTGAAGTCTAACATGACAACTATTTTGGACCAGAGTAGCATTTGGTTTGGAGCAACACTAAATTTTCTCACAAAAATAGCAGCTGATTGGCTGAAAATTTCATAAAGTTCTTTTTTCTACCAATCATGTATCGTGGCACGGAACCAAGGTTTCCAGTATACTTCAGTACAGTTAAAGTGTACCACGTAGTACAGTAGTCCCCCGGAATAAGGAACCCACCATAAATCTATATCCTCTCAGAAAACATAAATTTGCATGCAAATCAGTCATAAAATCCGAGAGGTACATTCAATTTATTTAACTGTAAATTTACCACGCAAATAATATAACACTTGTTGGCGACACTCACACTTGGAACTCAGCATACCGTCGCCGTTGTCGCGGCTACGATTGACAATCGAGCAGAAGCGTACACTGTTAAAGCAGCATGCGTCACGCGCTGCCATGAAAAGAGTTGAGTTGCGTCGATGGGCTCGTTTAGCATTTGGCCTTTCACGTGACCCTCTAAATTCGACAATGTCACGGTGACAACCTCCTGTAGACAAAACACACACCAACAAACACGTTTCATTCTTTTTAAAGGCTATGCATACTACCAATCAACTCATAAACCTCCTTGTCAATAATACCAACCAGTATGGCGCCAACAATTTACAATAGTGTCTTGCGTCGCAGATTGCCAAGTCTCCTTGGCCCACTCCAACGCTTCCCACAGACTAACTTCGAGCAGTGCTCACGAGTGACGCGAAATTTTCTTATCAGTTTCGTCAGCCGTTTCAACCAGCTTGTCAAATATTTCAACAACATGCAATGCTCGCAGCGCACCAATCCTATGACGGATGGACATCGTCATGGTCATCGTGGAAGTTAAGTTAGGATATCAACCCCCTCCTGAATTCGAAAATGATGTCCATTTTTCAATCCGATTACATTGACCAATCAGAAGCAAGGAACCCACCGAAAATACCTTTTTAGTTTTATACCTGAGCAAGCAGTGATACCTCTTAAAACGTATCGGAATCAAAGGTTCCCTATTCTGGGGGACTACTGTATGTTGAAGTGTCCCACTTAAATGCAATTAATTAAAAACTAGAGAAATTGAACGGCGACTTCAACACCACCAACACATGATCTTAACTGTAAGTCGAAGAAGTTGAAGTCGAGTGGGCTACCTCCAAAATTTTGGATGTATCGAACAGTCGTCCCAGCTGAAGGATTACTAGTATCTAGTTTACTCTTGGGATGTTCACAATAATAATTGACCAGTGAGGGGAATCAAGATATTTTGAAATGGGTAAGAATGTAAATAAATACTATTGCTAAATGTCCATACAAACCACTAGTTTAAATTGGATGATTGAAAATATCACAGATGGTAGTAGATATTATGTACGAAACGGTCGTTGGCTAACTGACTATGGTCAACAAACAGCACATTTCATCATACCAAGCACCAGTATTGTAACCTCACCACTTGATTTCAACTAACTACCTACCTACTACCTACATCGATCCACCATGCTTCGTGCCATCTTCTCCCTTGCTGGGATGGACATCTCTGCGACGAATGTGCTGCGCCACCTTCAATCTTCGTACGAATACAGCCGCGGGTCCGCCACTACGGTGTTGGTCATTGCCATTGCGTTGATCGCCGTGCTCGTATATATCGGACTCCGCGTCACGTTTTGGGGGATGACATCGCCTCGGCTGTCCATTTTCCTCTCGACTCTTGTGGCAGCCACGACGATGCTCGGGATTGTATTGCCCGATCTCGTGACGATATTGGTCGGGTTCGTGCTTGCTTTGATCCTGTCGTTGGTGCCAGCCTGCCGCAAGGTTGGCATTGTGGCCATTGGTGCTGCATACGGTACGACCGTCGTGGATCTGTTGTTGGGAGCCATTAAATTGATCTCGTCGGACCTGCGCGCGTCTTCGATTGCGCTCGACATCGTCGCGTTGGTGGCGATGGTCGTGGCCGCCGCGTGGTGTGGGGTCCGCGCGTTGAAGGAGCACGAGACGTTCCTCGTTTTCGCCACCAGCTGCACGGGGGCCTTCGTAGTGTCTGGCTCCATCGCAGCCGCCATCGTGGTCGTAGTCGTCGGTGGTATGGACACTTCGTTGTTTTACTACGCGCTCTGGGTGTGTATTGGTGCGGGCCTTATGTTTGGTGGTGTTATGCGCCAAGCTGTTGCGCTGAACCAAGCGACTCCTAATGTCTCTGTGACAATTGCTACCCCTGTCAAGGACAATACGATCGTTTAACGTGGTTCTATCATTGAGAAGTGCATGCCATTGCGTTTCCTTTCCCAAAGGACACAAAGTTGTCCAGCCCGTCCTCTATTTTAACTATAGTTATTACTACAGTAGTAGTAATATTAATATTCCGTACATGTTGACAAGTTAACAGCACTACCGGTATCAAGATAGACACTATTCCAGTAGTAGTTTTTTTGTTTCTTACAGACTGTAGTAGGTGCAGCTGTACAGCCAATTCGTCCTAGTGATGTTGGGTGGTTGTAAAGAGGCGGTCTGTATATACGTATACTCCACAACAAGTGGAGGTACTATTGTGCTTTCGAGTGAAATTTCGTGGCGTGGTTTCTCGTTGGAATTTAAATCGATTTGATTGGCTACCTCAGATGAGCTCAAAATTATTAGCCAATCAAAACCTTATCAATGAAATTCAACCAATCAGATCGATTTTGGATCGGTTTGGTCGGCGCGATTCGATTGCACCCTCCCCAAATTTGTATCAAAACGACAATACAATGAACCCATGCTTTGGACATCAAGCTCATCGGCCATCGCTTCTAGAAATTGCCGCCTCGCACCTTCCGCAACAACGAATCCCTTCCTCGCTTCATCTCCCGAGCTTACACCGCATTTCAAACCCCATTCGAGGCTAAGACATACCGTATCCGTCAGAACTGCTGTCGCATTACGATGGGATTCAAATTGGCGTCGTTGTAATTGCCCTGTCTGCCCCCCCCGGTCCCCACCCCCTGCCTCGAAAACCTCGTGTTAAACCAATGCCCTCGCTACCCCCATCGGCCCTTCTCTATTTAATACTCCCCCCACTAGAATCCCATCCGCAAGTGTCTTTGTTGCCACCACTAGCGATCGTAGTAGACCTATCCACAAACGTGATAAGGGGCTGTGTGTTGTCATATTTTATATTGAAATCATACCACAGACTCGTCAAACGAGCTGCGCCAGGCACTCACTCCCTACTGCTGTAGTGACCCCATCAGCTGCACCCACTATGACACATGTGACCCTTTAACGGTTTGCAAATGAAACAATAGTTGTTAGTTAAATGCATGGCTACAAGTTGGTTGGAAAGCAGCGTCCACGTTCGGTCGATGGAAGTGTTGGCCCCCAATCGCCCGTCGAGTCGGTCAACGTGACTAGAGGTGCGAGCCGAGGCTACACGTCTGGGTGGGCTCCTCCACGCTCGCCGCATGCTCGTCGATCGATTTGGCGACGTAAAACACGAAGCTCGAGATCATGCGATCTACGCCGTCAACTGCAACTTGGCCAGGGCTGAGCAGGCCCAACCACACGTGTAGCCTCGGCTCGCACCTCTTGACGCTGACCGACTCAATGGGTGTGTTCAGTGGTGGTGGTGGGGGGGGGCAGCACTTGCATAGGGAACTGATCAAATTACAACGGACTCGATGGAGCTGATGCGTATTGCAGGTGGAAATGTGGTCGTTTTGAGTGGTGCTGGCGAGTCGAGTGGCCAGGTCAGTCTTCAATCCATTTCATCCACTAGTTCTGGCGAGGTGGTCATTGGATCGGTTGTACAAGTACTTTATTGTCGCCATGTATCGCGATCGGATTAGGTCATACTTCACCTGGTCGACAGAAACCTTTTCCTTTGCGTCTTCGCTCGTGATTTGGTCCTCAGCCTCGCTCCATCGATCGTCGAAATCACAAAACTGTTACATTATGTTTATCATCCAGTAACGTTACCGGGGGTTTCATCACATCGACCGGATAATCGTTTAGTAATTCGGATAATTGCATCGAATCTGAAACGGCTACCGCCGCACGCCATGTAGGTTGTCCGTTTCATTGCCATTCTTCATTCGTCGCGATGGCTATTATCAAGCATGCGTTGATGGCTCTCGTGCTCCTTGGGTTAACCATGCTTCAAGGAAGAGACGTCGCGCTAGTGCAAGCTCTGGACACGGACTGCGAATTCGACACGGACTGCCCCATCACGATGGCGTGCGTGAAGATCAAGTACCGGTCGTTCTCGACGAGTCAAGTTCGCGGCAAGTGCGCGTTGAAGAACGTGTGTCGCGGCAGCAGCTCCGGCAACTGCCCCAGTTACAACGCTCCGTCGGCACCTGGAGGAGAGCTCGCCACGCAATGCGTGCTCGTGAACACCACCAAACTTCGCGGCATCAAGTGCTGCGGTGGGACGTGGACCGGCGGCGATCCCAGCCGGCGCTTGGTCGACAACGCGACCAACACGACGGGATTCCAGGCGGCAGATAGCGCCGATTGCTTTCAGTGCTACGTCGACAACACCAACAAAAAGGTGGGGCCTCCCACGATTTACGCTGGGCAGTTCTTTTGCGTCCCCAAGGACGAGTGCCTTTCACAAAGCGCGTTCCCATATGCTTGCAGCAATGTCAACCGTACGTGTTTGCTGCATTCTCTTTGGATTCATGCGAGCCATCCATCTAACTCGATGGGTGGCTGGCTACTGTATACATACATGCCTTCACTGGAAGAATAACTCGTCTGCGATATGGTTAGTGTGCACGTCAGCACCTGGTGTGTTGTGCAACAACCACGGCACGTGCTACCCCAAAGACATTGACGACCCCAAGACGTCGTACGGATGCGCCTGCGATACGGGATTCGGTGGCGAACAGTGCGAAAAAGTCCTTTCCAGTAAGTATAGTATTGGGCCGTTCAACTGGATGAGGTTTATCATGTTATGGTAGACACGTGTCAGTTTGACTGCGGAGACGGTAACACTAAAGGCATGTGTGTGAACGATGCATGCAAGTGCCGCGACGGGTGGACCGGCGACCAGTGCCAAAAGTGCACGACGGACGACGCATGCAACGGCCTCTGCGACACCGTTTCGGGCACGTGCTCGTGTGCTGTTAACGCCCTCGTCGAGTATTCGCTCAAGGCCAACGTGTGCTACCAACAGGTATATATATATAATATCTATTGTTCATATTCTATTTGAAACAGCAATTGATCGATTGAGATACAGTATATTTTATTCTAATACAACAATCGATGGATAGATTGCTCTATAGACTGCATATATGTTCGATATCCCAGATAGGTCTAACCAAGACTACATGTATTCCATTGTAGGGAACTAAATCCGTGGCGGACATGTCGTCATGCGCCAGTGTCACATGTGGCGCCGCTGGGTTTTGCACGGCCGGCAAGTGCTTTTGCTCGTCCGGATGCGTCGGCTCTGCGTGCACCCCGTGCGTCGACACCGCGTGCGCCACATGCACCAGCTCTGCGACATCGTTTTTGCGTGGTGGGTGGCTGCTGTGGACGGTCGTGCTGGCGGCGCTGACATGGACTAGCAGCGCGGTCGCGTAATTGCGACATATTTATGCGCCGTCTACGTAGTAGTTCCTCCACATAAAGCGATATCAATATGACATTACCACTATACACATACATGCTGCACGCAATCTCTGTTCATCAACGTTGTCGAAGGAGAGTATAACATGTTCGAAATGTCCACGTTGAACGAGCCACTTCAACGTTTAACTAGTCCTAGTTATGCTACTAGTATTAATAAGTGTGTGGTTGTTCATATTAATAAATGTAAAAAACGCATTGTACTATTGTGCTTTCGAGTGAAATTTCATTGTGTTGTGGTTTCTTGTTGGAATTTAAATCGATTTGATTGGCTACCTCTGATAAGCTCAAAATTAATAGCTAGTCAAAACATTCTCAATGAAATTCAACCAATCAGATCGATTGTGGATCGGTTTGGTCGTCGCGATTCGATTTCACCCCCCAAATTTGTATCAAATCGATTATACTTAAAACTATACGTTTGTCTTTGTACTCCAAGTCGAAGTTACGTGGCAATCATCTAGTGGCCAACTCTTTTTATTGGTGGAGCCCATAACCAAACCCACCAATAAAATACATGGACACTCTTAACTAGTACTAGTGTGTTATTAACGTTGATTAACGTTCCCGCATGACCTCGTCGTACAGGAGTTGCTTGAGTTGCGCCGGTTCGACCTTTTTGTAGTCAAAGTTGCTGGTCTCGGGAGGGTCGTTCGTGTCGAACACCATCGCATCCAGGTCTTCATTCCGACACGAGTCAAAGTACGGGTGCTGGAGGGCGTCGGCCGCCGAGATGCGGTCGGTTGGGTCAAATTGCAATAGTTTGTCGAGCAAATTCAGTGCCTACGCCCACATGACTTGGTTTATGTATGTCTGAATCGACAAAGTACCTCTGGGTTGGCGTGGGGAAACACATCTGGCCACGCCACTTTGGCAATTAGCGGACTGCGAGTGAGTAGCTGGCGCCCTGCAAACCGCCGCGCGCTCGGGTTATCGCAGAATGAAAACGTCGATGGAGTGCCCACGACCTCGATGATGACCTACATATAACCAGGTTTGATCCCCTATCGGCTTGTAATAACCAGAAACGGCATACAACGGTATATATACACCACAAACACCTCAAAACAGTGATCAAGGGTTTTGAGTTCGTTGTCCTGTATATATACCGTCGTTTTGTTTTTCCATATGAAGAACGAGATATATGTCAGGATGGGAATACCTTGAGCTGGTCGACATAGCTCTTTCCTGGAAACATCACTCGGCGCCCCAAGAGTTCGCCAAAGATACACCCCACGGACCATACATCAATCGACATTTCGTATACATTTGCGAGCAGGAGCTCCGGGGCGCGGTACCTACCGAAAAAATATATAAATATATATATATATATATAGATCACTTTTCGTCATCAAATATATAATAGCACTATCCACAACACGTCTCGTTGTCCAGCACGACACTATGCACATGAAAAAAAAAGGTATATCATCACACACAAATATACTGATCTCCACCCTTAAACGAAACGAAGCAAATTATGCAATTCACACAGTAAATTAACTCTTACAGGTATTTGCAGGCTGTCTGAACCAACCATTTATACATGCATTCAAGCGCTGGGCGTCTCCAAGTCAGAGCTGAGTATGCCAGTGCGTCTCCAGCAGTTTC
>NW_009798285.1:428270-431298 GCF_000520075.1 Aphanomyces astaci
TACTAGTAATACTAGTATTACGAGTACTCCTACTAGTAGTACGTACTTTGTTCAACGTCGTCGCCAACAAACGAGCTAAAGAGGTGGCGGTTGGTGAGGCTGTGGCGGGTGGTTGAGTGCAGCCACGGGTACCGCTTGACGCCGGGGGTACTCGGTATGACAGACGATAAGCTCGCCGCGCCTTCGCCCAGCGGAGAAATATGCACCTACCCCCCACAATGATATATATATATATATATATATATATATATATATTCAGAGGATCTTGGTACCGAAAGCATCATTTTGCCATAGAAACTTTCATTGGCGTTGGACAGCGTGTACGTTTGCCAGCTCGACTCCATGCCTGCGCGATTGAAAAAGTACGCCAAGTTGACCGTCGTCCGCCCCAGGACGTCGTGGGTGGCGAGGTGGCAGAATTGCACTAGTCCGATTATGCACCCTTATTAGTCCCAACTACTACTACATACATTCCCATGGTGGGCAACGATCGATCGACACTCAAATAGACACCATTCCCAACAACTTTAACACTGGAATGTGTGTGTTTTTGTATATATATAATATATATATTCACAACTAGATCCAACCCCATTACATCCGCATTTGGCATGCAAGCATCCAGTATCCATTCAAGAAAAATAGTATAATATATATATAAAGAAAACATTGAACACAAATATGCTATCTGTTGTTATTACCTCCCAAGAGTGTATTGTCATCACGAGACAGGCTGTCCATTTGCAAAAATAGATCCTGGTTCATATCAAAATGACACACGTCGCCGTCCGTGGCCGACGTAGCGACCATCACTTTGCTCTGGGCCTGCGTCGGCTGCTGCTCACGACCTCCCGCCGAGGTACTCTCAAAAGCGCACCGGACAAAGTACCTTTCGTGAGGGTCCGTCCGGATGCCCGTGAGGTGCTTGAACTTGATCGCGACGATGTACCCGCCAACAAACGACTCGCGCACGCGCTCCGAGTGCGACGGCAGCGTCAAGTTCATGCTGAAACCCTGGGGCTTGAACACCACCGACGACGCCACCACGTCCCCAAATATTTCCCATCTACAAGGAAATATATATATTATTTCATGTATAGTCACGAATCTATCAAAAACCAGCCACAGAAGATCGTTCACCAAGGCATTCTACTAGATTGTTATTCACGATGGAATATAGCACTCGCGATATAACATGACGGAAAACTTGAACGATCAACGCCTACCACTTAGTAGAATGATGCTAACCATAAGCTATCAAATATACCGTTCCATACAATATATATATATATATATATATACCTTCCATAAAAAATAATATTTATATATATATATCAACCGTTGTACGATATTAAAAAATATTATAACAGATACATGTATTGTATAAATATTATATATATACATCGATTCTAAAAGTATTGAATGCAAATAAATATATATATCAACCATCACCACGAAAACACATGCATTGGAGATTCGGTACGAATTTCTGGACCCCGTTCAATCGAATCTCGCCGACCAAACCTATCACGAATATCTCCTATTGGTCACAATCCGACATTACTTGTTTCTGATTGGCTACAACTCTTTTTGCCTTTTGGATAGTAGCCAATCAAAACACGTCTCGGCTCTATTTGTGTTCGGTTGAACGAACCCTGGAAGCTTGGGCATTTTGTAGATACAATTCACAATACTATTCCAACAGACTGTCCAATTTGAACGTACAATCCACATCCTATACATATACACATCACCTTGCCTTGGTTAAGCTCTTGTCGGCGATTCTCTTACAACAAGCAGCAAATTCTATAGATATC
Source organism: Aphanomyces astaci (assembly GCF_000520075.1). Lineage (NCBI taxonomy): Eukaryota > Oomycota > Saprolegniomycetes > Saprolegniales > Verrucalvaceae > Aphanomyces > Aphanomyces astaci. The sequence goes on from NW_009798285.1 coordinate 430,088, forward strand.
CTCCAATCACCGCCATCGCACTTTTCTTTCAATACAAGAAATACACTCATATGCTCTCGAAACCAATAAATCGACACCACATCCCTCTCACAACACCCCCCAAGGAATGTGATATATATATATATATATATATATATATATATATATATATATATTGTGAAGGCAATTCGAAATTGGAGTGGGGTACTCAATCGAATGAGCAGCACCCAATCGGCAGAGAATCGATATACGACCAATCAAAACCCAGATCAAGAATCAACTGGCCAATCAGATTCACTCTCCGACCAATTCCATTTATCGAATCAGTGTGTGTGACTTCAATATTGATGTGACACTGGGCGAATTTTACATACAAAAGTCAGTACAAATAATATCGATCGAACGTAGATTTGGCGAATCAGCACAAAAGTCATCCAAATTTTGGGTAAAAAGACAATATATATATATATATATATAGTGCCTCAGTCATATCGATGCATATCCGTCGAAAGCCCAACTGCCCCCCCCCTTCATCTCAACACGATGGAATCAACCAATACATCCATCTATCCATCCTCATCCTATATATATATATATATATATATACCTGGAGATACGGCCGTCGTCTTTGAAGTGCAGTTTGTGCACCCAGTGCTGCATAAAGGTAGCGTTGGACGCGCGCACCTGCATCGTCTCTTTTCCCGACACGACCACAATGCGCTTCCCACTGTGGCCTTCGCAGCTCATACCGTCCACATGGAAAGATTTAAACTTGACTGCTTTCGCCACATTCGTAAAGTACTCCAAAATGCCTGTGAATTCCCTGTACGTGCCTTCGAACGGCACCATGGGGAGGTAGTTGGAGCGGAGGACCACGTCCGGCTGGAGGATAGAGAAGAGGCGGCACAAGATGTGATCCGTCTTGGGCCGGACGGACGACAGCGGCGTATTCGGCAGAACCTCCTGGTTCACCCGGTGCTTCTTGTGAGCCTACACCACAACAACCAGTGTTTGTGTGTGCTAGTTGTATATATATATATATATATAGATTATAGATTGGATATATAAATATATATATAGATTGGATATACAAATATATTGGATATATATATACAGATTGGATATATAAACATATTGGATATATTTTATATATTATATATATTATATATACATAGATTATAGATTATAGATTGGATATATAAATATATTGGATATATTTTATATATTATATA
>NW_009798285.1:431398-435301 GCF_000520075.1 Aphanomyces astaci
CAGTTTCTCACAGTGGAAATGATGTCATCCATTTCAATGCCAAACGATTCAAGTGTTCGAATTTTGAAAAGTCATCACCTTCCGATATGGTTGGATAATATAAAGTTTCAAAAATTATCAAGTTTACCCCGTTTCGTTTAAGGGGGGAGATCAGTATATCCATCTAAGTTATAAAAGAAAAACACACGAACACATACTGTCAATATATATATATATATATTATATACATGTCTCGATTGAAAAACGAAACTACACTATCAATATATATATATATACAAACAAACACGAAACCATACTGTCCATATTTTGTGGATTCGATACGAATTTCCAGACCCTGTCGAATCAAATCACGAATCGACGCGATTGGTTAATCCATTTTTGAGTGGATTTGATGATTGGCTCTTACAGAAAGGACACGTAGATTCAACCAATCAGAACTCGAGCGTGATTCAATATATTGATTCGACAAACCACACTAATTTTGGAAAGTTATATCGAATTCACAATATAAATAAATACACATATATATAAACATATCTCGGTCAGAACACAACGAAAACACACACACACGACACCTATATATATATATATATATATATATTACCATCGTGTGACGACGTATTCCGACAAGCCTTCGGCCAAGTCTTGGTCCGTGGCAAACCTGGCGAGGCCAAAGTCACATATTTTGATGGAGCAGTCTGAGTTGACGAGGATATTAGATGGCTTGAGGTCGCGGTGGAGCACGTTGGCGCTGTGGATGTACTGGATGCCACATAGAATTTGGTACATAAAGTGCTGGATATGCTCATCACTCAGGTGTTCCTTTGAGTGAATTACACGACACAGGTCCGTTTCCATCAACGACTGCACAATGTACAAATCGTCAAACCTAGCATCGACTCCATCTCAATATGTTCGTAGCAGACGTCTGGTATTACGTGGAAAACGACAGCGGTCGCTGCAGTTCGTGCACACCCATGATGCATGGGTGTGCACCCAACTTGTTCATGAGCTGAATCTCCCTGAACGCAAGCATCGCCACCTTGGGATGCCGCATGAACTGCGCGATCTTCTTGATGGCGTACGTGCCGCCGTTGAGGCAGTCGCTTGCGGCGATCACGACGCCGTACGTGCCCTTGCCCACAACTTTGACCTGAACATATATATCAAACGCGTTCAAAACGTCCACTACGTGTTTTGGGGCGTACCATGCGATACCGATCCGACACGGTAAACGTGGAGTCGCCGATGATAAACTGGTGCAATGATGGCGCAGACGCGGTCGTCGTCGGATCAACTGCCGACGCCGCCGCCGGACCCTGGATTAACGACGGCCGGTCCACAAAGCCTACATACATGTAACCGACAAATAAATACCGCCAGAAACACTAACACATGTGAATATACGGCAAACAAATGGCGAGATTCTAAGATGCCAAAAGGACCGGGAATAGTAGACATTTTTACTCTCGCTCTTTATATATATATATATATATATATATATATATATATATATATAGTGCTTTTCATCCAAATTGGCCAATTTGGGGCGATTATTGAAATCGCCTACAAATCGAGCAAAATCAATATGGTTAGCTAAAAGAACAAAGGTTGCAATATGATTGGCTAAAATTGAAATACAACGATACCGCATATACTTGGTTTGATACTATATGTCGCAGGTCCGGCGACGGTTGGGCGGCTTAATTTCAACCAACCACCAGAGGGAATTTTGAGTAGATTCACACAAATATATATATATATATATATATATATATATATATATAGAATATATATATACTGTATATATATATAGAGAGAATATATATAGAGAGAAAGAGAATATATATATATATAGAGAGAGTGCGAGTGAGAGTGAACGAGTGAGAGCGAGAAAATTGTATCAACGCAGACTCGCAATCCAAATGCAACGACGACTAGTCCTACTAGCACGATGTGGACGGACTACTACTAGTAATACTAGTAGTACGAGTACTCCTACTAGTAGTACGTACTTTGTTCAACGTCGTCGCCAACAAACGAGCTAAAGAGGTGGCGGTTGGTGAGGCTGTGGCGGGTGGTTGAGTGCAGCCACGGGTACCGCTTGACGCCGGGGGTACTCGGTATGACAGACGATAAGCTCGCCGCGCCTTCGCCCAGCGGAGAAATATGCACCTACCCCCCACAATGATATATATATATATATATATATATTGGATATATATATTCAGAGGATCTTGGTACCGAAAGCATCATTTTGCCATAGAAACTTTCATTGGCGTTGGACAGCGTGTACGTTTGCCAGCTCGACTCCATGCCTGCGCGATTGAAAAAGTACGCCAAGTTGACCGTCGTCCGCCCCAGGACGTCGTGGGTGGCGAGGTGGCAGAATTGCACTAGTCCGATTATGCACCCTTATTAGTCCCAACTACTACTACATACATTCCCATGGTGGGCAACGATCGATCGACACTCAAATAGACACCATTCCCAACAACTTTAACACTGGAATGTGTGTGTTTTTGTATATATATAATATATATATTCACAACTAGATCCAACCCCATTACATCCGCATTTGGCATGCAAGCATCCAGTATCCATTCAAGAAAAATAGTATAATATATATATAAAGAAAACATTGAACACAAATATGCTATCTGTTGTTATTACCTCCCAAGAGTGTATTGTCATCACGAGACAGGCTGTCCATTTGCAAAAATAGATCCTGGTTCATATCAAAATGACACACGTCGCCGTCCGTGGCCGACGTAGCGACCATCACTTTGCTCTGGGCCTGCGTCGGCTGCTGCTCACGACCTCCCGCCGAGGTACTCTCAAAAGCGCACCGGACAAAGTACCTTTCGTGAGGGTCCGTCCGGATGCCCGTGAGGTGCTTGAACTTGATCGCGACGATGTACCCGCCAACAAACGACTCGCGCACGCGCTCCGAGTGCGACGGCAGCGTCAAGTTCATGCTGAAACCCTGGGGCTTGAACACCACCGACGACGCCACCACGTCCCCAAATATTTCCCATCTACAAGGAAATATATATATTATTTCATGTATAGTCACGAATCTATCAAAAACCAGCCACAGAAGATCGTTCACCAAGGCATTCTACTAGATTGTTATTCACGATGGAATATAGCACTCGCGATATAACATGACGGAAAACTTGAACGATCAACGCCTACCACTTAGTAGAATGATGTTAACCATAAGCTATCAAATATACCGTTCCATACAATATATATATATATATATATATACCTTCCATAAAAAATAATATTTATATATATATATCAACCGTTGTACGATATTAAAAAATATTATAACAGATACATGTATTGTATAAATATTATATATATACATCGATTCTAAAAGTATTGAATGCAAATAAATATATATATCAACCATCACCACGAAAACACATGCATTGGAGATTCGGTACGAATTTCTGGACCCCGTTCAATCGAATCTCGCCGACCAAACCTATCACGAATATCTCCTATTGGTCACAATCCGACATTACTTGTTTCTGATTGGCTACAACTCTTTTTGCCTTTTGGATAGTAGCCAATCAAAACACGTCTCGGCTCTATTTGTGTTCGGTTGAACGAACCCTGGAAGCTTGGGCATTTTGTAGATACAATTCACAATACTATTCCAACAGACTGTCCAATTTGAACGTACAATCCACATCCTATACATATACACATCACCTTGCCTTGGTTAAGCTCTTGTCGGCGATTCTCTTACAACAAGCAGCAAATTCTATAGATATCCTCCAATCACCGCCATCGCACTTTTCTTTCAATACAAGAAATACACTCATATGCTCTCGAAACCAATAAATCGACACCACATCCCTCTCACAACACCCCCCAAGGAATGTGATA
>NW_009798285.1:435401-480233 GCF_000520075.1 Aphanomyces astaci
GTCGAGATCCGTGTCGGCAATGCCTACTCATTGCCATCATATATCACATGTATCGAGTTCATATATATATATATATATATATTCCCAGCCATATGGAAATATGCACATACATACACGGGTTCGTGGTGTTTGCATAAACAAAACATTTCCCGACAAACGGTAAAACACAATGATGAAGTATAATAGGACCGACAAGTCCAGTCAGGATATAGAATATAAATCGATCGAACGATTAATTTGGCGAATCAGCATACAAAAGCTCCATATTCTTCTTATTGAAGTATTGTCGAGGGTTTGATAGTACAAATTTGGGGAGGGGGTGCAATCGCATCGCGCCGACGAAACCGATCCACAATCGATCTGATTGGTTGTTGAATTCCATTGAGAAATGGGTTTTGATTGGCTAATAATGTTGAGCTCTTCTGAAGTAGCCAATCAAATCGATTTAAATTCCAACGAGAAACCACAACACAATGAAATTGCACTAAAAAGCACAATACTAGGACATCAATACATACCGTGCGTGGCCATATGCATCCACAATTGCTTGGACGCTTCAGATTTGGCTCGAAAGTGCAGTTTTTTGGAGTTTTGGGTTTCAAACACAAATCGAAACGGCACGTGCTTCTTGGAGGGCGTGGCGGGGGACGACGATGCGCCGCCGCCGCCGATCGAGAGCGCGGCGGCGGCACTTGACGAACTGGACGAGGCCGACTGGGACGAATATGACGACGGCATGTCAAAGTGCGTGCGGATATCGATGACTTTGTCGAGCACGACCTTGTCGCTAAACGTAAACCGGCCGTCCTTGATGCGCGAGTTCTCGGGATGTACCCGCGCGTTGTCCTCGCTCATGTAGCAGCACAGCACACGACCGTGTAACACAAAGTAGTACGTTTCCCAGTGCTTGAGCCAGTCGCTGCGCTTCATGAGGTACCCTTCCCAATGCAAAGTCAATGCAGGTTCGTATAGGCCCTTGAGGCCCACGACTTTGGGCTTGGAAGAGCCACGCTGGAGGATCGTGGAGCTGCTCATGCTCCGCGCGCGATGGTCCGCCGGCAACGGCGTCGATGCCGTGGACGAATGGCTGCTCTTCAGCTTGTTGCCACTGGATGTACGGCTCAATCCGGTGGCCATGGAAGGGAACGAAGGGGGTGGCGACTTCAATGGCGAAGCGGCTGTAGAAGAGATCGGCGGCGGAGGCGGGGGTGTGAAAGTCGAAGATGGCGCCGGTTGGGCTGAGCACTCGTGCAGATCGCGACCAGTCGTTGACTCGTCATACCCGAGGAAAGATTGTGTGTAGCTCATGCGGGCCACGGACGACAGGCGCTCGTCGCCTTCGAGAACGCTGTCCGCGAGTATCTCGACTGCGAGTTCGCAGGGCTGGCCGTCGACCATGCGGTTCGCGGAAGTTGATGGAGATGACTTTGGCGTGCTGCCATCATGGCGCGGAGGTCCACCGCTGCTGCTGCTGCCCCGTGGCGTCGTTGAGTACTGGCTGAACACGTACGCCCTGTCGTACTCGGAGCGGACTTGGTACATGGGCCAGTGACGTGCTGCTGCTTGCTTCGTCGTCGAATCTGGCAACTACACAACACGACGCTACGTACTCGTGTATTAAATGGTATACGTACTTGAAGTATATTGGCTTTGTTATATAATATCGGAAGTTTGTTCAGGGCAAAGAAACGCATTGGATTGGCTAAAAAGAACACCCTAATCGCCTCCGATTGGTCCATTTTTGTACCGTGACCTGATTCTGCGCCAAGGGCAAAATGGGTGACGGTGTCCTACGGCGTGGATGAAGAATATGTACAGTACGTAGTAGTACCAGGTACATGCAACATGGCGCCCTCCATCGCCGATGCTGTCATGATGTGTCACCTGTCGGCGTCCTCATTGGAAGCATGCGATACATATGTACGTACGTACCTTTGGCACGTACTCAGACTGCATGCGGATGAACGTGGGTACCTAACTACCTACTGTACTTCTGTAGCATCCCAGCGTGCATACGACAGAGCGAGGAGGCGAGCAAGTTCCACCGACGTCCAGGGGCTTCGCACAACGACAAATATGGCGGTGCGTGCATCGTGCTTGGTCATATCGTATGTATATATATGTATATGGGTATACTACTACAACTACAGTAGTGCTACGTACGCAAGTACACATCCTAATCGATTTCCAAGTTCACTTGTGTTCGATCGAATGTGCTATCGTGTTGTGGCGGCGGCGGTGGCGGGTTCCGTGCACCATTCCCCGCGGCGCTGAGATCCTGCACCCGATGCATGATGGTCTGGGCGATTTGCACGAGTGCCGCGACTTGTTTGTGTGTGACCGCGTCCCGAGGGGTCGTGTCCACTAGACTCAGCGCGCCAACCACGACATCGTAGTCTCCATCCGTCGACACGAGCGGGATGCCAACATAGAAGCCGACGTCCCCCTGCGTCACGACAGGGTTCATGGCGAAGCGGATGTCCACGCTCGTGTCCAGCACGACCGTCGGGTCGGCGCTCATGATGACATGCGACTCGAGGATCATATCGCGGGGTGCCGTGTCTACGTGCGTCATGCTGCCGCCGAATTTCGCGATAAACAGACCGGCACCGCCACCGACCACGCACACCGTGCCCATGGAAACATGCAGCGTCTTGCATGCAATCTGGAGGTACATGGCGAGGTCCTCCCGCGGCCGGCACAGGTCGAGCCGCTTGGCGGCAGCCAGCCGGATGTTTTCTGACGGCGGCACGGGCGCGTCTGGCCACAAGTTGCCTCGTTTAAACCCGAGCGGGTAATCAAAGGATGTGCTGGACGTGATGAGGTTGGCGGCATCGGGCGACTTCTGCGGGGGGGGAGACGGGGGATGCTGCTGCTGGAAGCGTGGGTGGTGGTTGTCTGGAAAGGGGAGCGAATGGCCGCGGGTGCCGAACGATGCCGAAGACGGAAATGGACGTGGGGGTTGCGGGAACGATGGGTCCGACGACGAAGTAGAAGGTCGAAACGACGACGACGGGGGCTTCTGATGCTGTTGTTGATGCCGAGTACGGGATGGGTCTGCATGATGCACAGGTAGTGGTGGTGGTCCTTCCTTTGGTTCGTAAAATGAAGTCGGCGACAATGGATCGTCCAGTGGATACGGGCCTGTGACATGGTTTGGACACGACTGTGTGACATGGTTTCGAAACGAAGTGCGTGGTGGATATGACGCTTCTGTCGGCGGCGCTCGTCGTTGGTCCTGGACTTGTGACTGCGTATGTGGAGACCCATGGACTTGGTCGTTGTCGAGAAATGTAGACATGCGATCTTCAAATGAAGACTGGTCGGACGGCGGCGATGACACGGGGTGGACGCTTGTGTGCGTGGGCGATGATGACGACGGGTACGTCCGCCGCAGTTGAATGTGGATGCCGCCGCCGCCGGGGGGGTTTTGCGGCTTTGTCGGCGTCGGGTGCCGAGGCTGGTTGAACGACTGGTGATGACAACTCCATGGTGTTGTGGGCGGGGGGTCCCACTGCTGTGGCGGCGTGTTCCATGCCATTCTCGGCGGTGGCTTGGTTGGTGTCGGCGGAATTGGCTTGTCCTTTCGCGCGAGATTCGGAATATTGTCCAACTTGATCGTTGTAAACGACTCGCAGTACTTTTCCCCATGTCCTCGGTTATGCAAGTGCTTGAACGCGACCGACGACGCCACAATATCGCCGTTGATTTCCCATCTAAACCACCACACATAAAGTAAGGCGGGACACTAGATCGACCAACCAACACCCAGAACACGAATCCAGTAGCCAATCAAAATCATTCGCTTCCATTTATCATCAAATGACCATAAAATAGGTGTGTGCGTTGTAAAATAGTATTATTTTTAGATATTGTGCTTTTCAGTACGAATAATAATAGTATCAAATATATTGCCCCTTTGGGGGAATGGATGAAATCGTCCGGTGATCGAGCAAAGGAATAATATGATTGGCTACAAAGATTATAGGGTGCAATCTTGTCAAAAATCGAGTCGAAACTGGAGCCCTCACTCAGCAGAACCATCGAATATGGAGAATCGAATAAAGAACCGCCAGAGCCAATCAAATATCACGTCATGTCAAATTTCTGCCAATCAAACAAGCGTTTGACCCCTGCACTTTTGGGCAAAACCATATATATATATATACTAATCGTTGTATAGTATAGTGTGTACAAGCTTAAATAGGATCAAATAGATTCGAATGCAATTTGGCGAATCAAGTCCAAATTTGCGTGAAATGCACAATATGATTGGCTGAAAAGATTGATTGATTCTTGCAGTCTTCAACTGAGTTATAATATATCATATCGCCGGAGGAAATGTTTTGAGTCGAACAAATCACAATCCATACAAACGTCAAACACTCTCTATAATGTTAGTCGGGTCGGGCTCGTGTAAGGACAATCAATACAATCATCATATATATATATATATATATATATATATATATATATAATAAATATATACGATATTTCCTATATAGATGTTTATAAAGTACCGGTAGATGCGGCCGTCGTCCTTGACGAGAAATTTGTGCTCCCATGCCTGGCTAAACGACTGCCCCGTTCCCCGTACTTCCATCGACTCGAGCCCGTGCACCACCACGAGCCGCTTGGTTTCGTCGCCTTCAAATGACATGCCCTCGACTGAAAATGACTCAAACGACACCGCCTTGGACAGCTTGGTAAAGTACTCTAGCACTCCAGCGTACCCTCGAAACGTACCTACAAACAGTATGCATTATATTGTCGATTTTCTTCAAATTTCCCAATTTTGCATGGTTCGTTCAATCGAGCACAAATAGACCCGAGACATCTGATTGGCCATTATCCACTTCGCCCTTTCCAGTAGAAACTCGAAAATGGATTGGAGCCAATCAGCGACAAGCAATTTCGGATTGACCAATGGGAGAGATTGGTGCTCGATTCGCTCGGCGAGATTCGATTGAACGGGGTCTGGAAATTCATACCGAATCTCCAATATAACAGTAGGATATTATCAAAGATACAAGCAAGTATAATATCACAGATTTATGCAAGAAGTATAGTTAGTTGAGGATATGCTTTTTTAGTTTCACAAGTATGAGGATGAAACTATATCATGCTTTGTATCTCCCCACTTTAGCTAGGTTCATGACTTGTCACCCATATTTGATACGAAAATAGATATACTAATCTTTGTATAGTATAGTTTGTACAAGATGAAAGTGGATCAAAAATGGATTCGAATGCTATTTGGCGACATGACTCACACAAGTCCAAGTTTGGGTGATATATATATATATATGTATATCATACTGTACAACCAAACAACACACAAATACACGAGATATAGACGGGGCCAAGTGTACATATATATATATGTACATACATACCTTGGAAGGGGACCATGGGCATGTAGTTGTTGCGCATGGCAATGTCTGTTTGGCACATGGAGAAGAAACGGCAGAGGATATGGTCCACCTTGGGCGCAAAGGCGGCGATCGCAGCGTCCGGGTGGACGATGTCGTCGGAGCGTTGTTTCGAGTGTTTCCGCTGCTTATTGGACGAATCCAACGACGACGTCGACGCGGTGGCGTCTTCGATGTTGGACAGCGACGCAAACAGGTACTCGTATCCGAGGAAGAAGTCGACGAGGGTGGCGTGGCGCTGGGGCGTGCGGCGCATGTGCAGCACCTGGTTTCGAAGCATTTCCGTGTCGACGATGCCATGGCACGCCATGTGCATCCACATTTGCTTGCTCGCTTCGGTTTTCGCGCGCAAGTGGATCTGCTTGCCCTTGTCGCTCTCAAACACAAACTCGTACGTTAGTCGCGACTGGACGGTGATCACTTCGTCGAGAATTAGGTTGTCGCTGAACGTGAACTTGCCGTGCTTGATCTTGGAGTTCTCGGGGTGGAGCTTGGCCTCTTCATCGCTCAAGTAGCAGTATAGCACGCGCCCATGTAACACAAAGTAGTACGTCTCCCAGTGCTTGAGCCAGTCGCTGCGCTTCATGAGGTACCCTTCCCATCGAATCAAGAGCGGTGGTTCACGCAGCGCCGTTTCGACTTCCACGCCGTCATAGTCCAAGTCGTCGACGCTGACATCGTTGCTGTTCATCATCAACGGCATGTCCGAGTGCACATCTGACTCCGCCACCTGATACGATCCCATGTTGTTGGCGTACCCTCTTCCTGCATTGAGGTTTAAGGAATGGATCGACTCATTCATCGCATCCAAGGATCCGTGGTGTGGATGTTGCTGCCGGCGCTGATGCTGCATATGACGAATCGCGCGCCTCTCCGTCTCAAAATGAGACTCAAACGCCGGTTAAAGCCATTATCCGGACAATCCGGATATGGTGGGAGATATCTGCGCGACTGGCACGTCAATCACATGCTGCAACATTTCATTACGATTCCACCCTTATTCGGATTTCCGGTCGTAAAATCGGGTCGGGGCAGGTAATTGTTGGTTAAAATACACTTGCTTTGAGTATACCCCGTCGACTCTACTTTTCAATCGTCCAATCTGTTTAGATATTTCTACGCAAGATAGTAATGGTAGTAACAGGTCGTGGTCACCTTTCGAGCGACCAACGACGCCCAACCACACAACCAACTCGCTGGGAATGGCAGAATTGGGTACCATAAGCTTATAGCAGCGGCGCGTGGAATGTAACTGAACGGGTAGAGCGTAGCAGCGGCGACGATAGTCAAAGACCTGCTATGGAAAAAAACGCAGTGTTTAGTATGCAAACATAAAAGTTTTGACCCTTGGTGCAATTTGACACTAACAATAAAGTTGCGACAATGCTGTAGTACAATACTATTATTAATAGTAAGTTAGAGTGATGTGATTTTGCATAAGTACGGGAATATTCCAATGAAATGTGAGACATTTGCTGGAGTTTTCATCAAATAATCACCAGTCAGAAATTTTGGCTGGACAATCCTCTACTATTAGAGTATAATAAGTAGGACACACTCCCAACCATTCATCTAGTAAAGGAGATGGCATTCACCATTCGACGATGACTCGTACAGCACTCAAACGCTCGACGATGACTCGTACAGCACTCAAGCGACACTGGTAGTGCTTGTTCCAAGGAGTGGAGATGGCGAATGTGGATGTTTGCTGATTTGCAAAAACTCGAATATTCCACTAGAATTATTGGATCATTTCATTGGAATATTTGCAACATCTCGTTTGAGTTCACGTTGACAGTGTGAAGTCTTGCACTGTCAATCGATTACTGTAGATACTCCTTTTCTCCCTTTTTCATGGGAGATACTTTGGGAAATGTTTGCAGACTTGCCAAATCGGTTTATGGCATAATTTTACGAGGTGCCATCCAGACCTCCGTAAAAAAGGTGGACGAAAAATCGGTCCATTTTCACTTAACGTTATACTGTAAAAATACGCCCAAATCTCATGAACATGGTGGCATAAACATTTGAACAAAGACTATTTTTGTTGCAAAATCATCCTAATATTCGGGTGATTTTGCACCATTTCGTTCGATTTTGGCAACTTGTCTTGGAAAAACGGCAATTTTATGCCATGTGCCGTGGCGTCCAGACCCGCTTTTACCCGATCATTTGTTTTTCCAATTCGACACGTTTACAGTATGTGCTATACCAACGTGAGTAATAATATTCTATAACCTATTTCTTGATATATTTCAAAAATGAATATAACTTAGTAACATTTACATTACACCAGGTGTGACAATGACCCACTTTACAGTTAACTGCGGGTCATATATGCCCTATGAACAGCTTGTATTGAAGTAAGTTACAGTTAGTCCTCTCTAATTGGTGCTGTGAAAAAATATTTTTTGCTGTTACAGTACTGGTCGACTTTAGCCGGATAAAATGTCCACGTTCACAGTCAGACTACGTCGAGTTGACATGCAACACCAGCAATATCAGTACGGTACTGTATGTGGCATTCACCATACGTAGCGAGACTAATACTGCAAGCTGGTCCAAACTATTTAGCTTGCCAAGTAGCTACTGTAATTAGATCACGGCAAACCATGGGTAGAGTAAACAAACGCTGGAAACGATGTTGAGCCTGTGGCTGCAGTGCTGTACTGTACATCGCTCATACAATGAACTCGATACAGTAGAAGTACTTGGCTTGCCATGTAGCTGAGCATCACGGCAAGCCAAGCTACTGTGTTTATATGTTGACTAAGGAAAGAAATAGCAGCAGGATACACGTAGTGGTTTCCGTGCCTGGGCTCAGCTTCACATTACTACATCAATTCCGATGATTCTTTGAGGAGTAACCTCTCCTAACATGGTCCTAACGTTACGCGAACATTCCTACCGATGCGACAGATATGACGTGGCAGCCGCGTAGTACTAGTAATACATTGAAGTCAATATATTAATAGCAGTATATTTTATTCACTATCAAATGTCAATACTTTTAATACATTGAAGCCGATAGTTTTACTTGCATAAAGTATACAGTTGCCCCTATACTTGACGTTCCGTCCATACGTCAACTCCCACCAAAATTTGAATCTGTCGCGCGCAGAGCTCATTTTCCGATTTACCTCAAGGCACGCACCCTCGATGGACGCGCGGAGGCCATGGGCAACATGGGCGTTGGTATGTGACGTCTCAGCAACGATGCGTCATGTATCGTTTGACGACCATTTCTATATTGAATTGACTTTTTATTGCGAGATTTCCATTTTCATCGGGCACAATACTTCGGGCACATGGGCAATATTGCTTGGGTACACGGGCAATTATATCGGGCGCACGACCAAATATATCGGGCACACGACCTCGGTGTGCCAAATTAAACGGGCACACCGTCAAATACAGTATATCTATCGACCACACGACCAAATATATCGGGCAGCATTCGTCCAACTTAACTGCAACAAGGTGTACTACTACCCTCATGCTGCTCGTTTTATTCAAAGGCTAAAACTGATGAACCCACGGGTATCCCAACGCGCGCAGTTCGACGCCAACAAATTCGTCAAACGACGGGGGTCCGCAAAACACGACACACACTTGGTCGGATGGGGGCGGGAGGTTCGCCTCGAGCATGGCGCGGGTCAATCGACTGCCCACCACGAATGGCTTGACATCCTCGTCGTCCGCTTCCTTCTTCTCGCCGCCGTCCACCGACGACGTCCTGTCCACCGACAGGACGTTCAACCATCGGAAGCGCCCAGGAAACATGTTGTGCAGCGGCGCCAGTGTCGACTTGGCAATCACATGGGCCGGCGACCGGTTGCAGTAGATGAGTGTGAGCTTGGTCGTGTCGAACACTGAGCCCCGCATGACGGCGTTGATCAGGGTCAGCATGGGCGTGATGCCGCTTCCGGCGGCCACCATGGCGATGTCCGTCACGGGACGGGCGGCTACGGATGGAGACAGCGAGATCGTGCCGACGCCCGAGTACCCGAACGACCCCTGCGGCCCCAGCATGTCGACTAAACTGCCCACGGGAAGTGCCGCTAAATGCGATGTCACGATGCCGTCGGGGTAGATTTTGATCAAAATGTCCACCGTGTGCTTCTACAAGAGAACCGCTCATACATATATGCTGCTCAGGTGGTTTGCAAAGGATACTCCTATATGTACAGTAAGTAGTACCTGATGGATGGCTGAAATAGGAGTATACGCCCGCTCGTAGAACGTGCCACGTATGGCGACGCGTACTTTGACATGCTGGCCTGGCAGGGTCAAGCCCTACGACAATGGTGTTACGAATGGATGAAAACATAATATGGATAAAAAACATAATTTTCAAAATATTGTCGATTTGATACAAATTTGGGGAGGGGGTGCAATCGAATCGCGCCGACCAAACCGATCCACAATCGATCTGATTGGTTGAATTTCATTGAGAAGGTTTTGATTGGTTAATAATGTTGAGCTCATCCAAAGTAGCCAATCAAATCGATTTAAATTCCAACGAGAAGCCACAACACAATGAAATTTCACTAGAAAGCACAATAAAAGAACTCAAAATAAAGCTAATTCAACAACGTTATTAACATGTGTCGATTTCTATGATAGTACGGGGCCACATATTTAAATCGTGTGGCAAATAAGGAATGTTTGTTTGGCCATACTATAATGTAGTAGTACTACATATATTTGGCACCGTTTCAAATACTTTGTACTCTGGAGTAGTATTAAAAAAATCCGAGTCAGATTTAATTCACATACGTAGCATTATCACATCAAATTGGACACGAAAATAATTATCAAGTGATAGTTCGATGGTATATATATATATATATACCATCGAGCTATCACTTGATAATATATATATATATATATATGCGTGCACGTACGAGGGTCTTTCCGCGAGGTAACTCGAACTGAAATAGTTTGGTCATGGCGCTTACATCTCGGACAGAGAGAAGTCGCAACGAACGATACTCCACGGAGCTGAGCACCACCGTCGAGTCCTTTGCCGACGACGCGACGGTGCTCGGGGTGGACTCGACCGTCCCCAAGAAGCATTTCTGCGTGCCAGGACCACACGAATGAGGATTTGAGGATGAAGAACGTAGGATAAAGACACATGTACCACTGTACCTCGAGCATGCCGTGACCGTTGACCCATGCATGGCTCTCGTTGAACAAAGTCGTGCAATCCCCTCCCGCCGACAACATGAGCTTCCCCACGCCACCAGGGTGGTATCGAAGGTATGGAGTCAAGTTGTACACCTTTCCATCCAAGATCGTCCAGCAATCGTGCTCTGTGTTGTGCTGAGCGATTTCTTCGCGGGAAATGTTGCGCCGCACGCCGTGGCCGCCTGTCATGTCTTTCGATTTCTGAGTCAGCATCATCCAGTGCTACAAGGCCGGCAACGAGTCAAGAGGGGTAAGCCACCGCAGCACGTTCATGGTGCGTACCACTTGACTGAATCCCGGTTCCAAGCGGACTTTGCCTTCACGATTGCTTGTTCGGTCACCCATGACGTCGACAACTTTGTGAATTGTGTCGTCGAATTTCACATCGAATCAATCCGGATACTGTATCCGAATATATTGTAATCTTTTGATCATGGCATTTGTACATACATATTTGAAGCTTAAACCGTCCCACCTATGTATTTTGTTTTGATTTCAAATCAGAGTAAAGGTGAACTCTATTCAAGCCGATTAGCAGTAAATAGGAAATAAGAGTTACCAACCTATCAGCTTCATGCAGCAACAAATTTCAGCATTGAAATCACGGTCCTGGGCGATGAGAAAGTTGAATTCTACGAACGAGGTCATTTTCAATCGCACCATCTATTACGAAGTACTGTACATATTGTGAATTCCAGTGAAATTTGCCGTTTTATCACGTGCCAATCAAAGGGTGATTCCTAATACACCAATCAAAAGCAAGAAAGACCCAATATGAAATATAGTACATACAGCCAATAAAAAATTGTTCTCAAAATACTGACAAACCCTATTATTATGAACCAAAGGTATCTAATTTTGTTAATCTGCTTTGCTATTTATTTCGACTTCTATTAACCATTGTACTACAGTATGTGTATGGGTTCGAACGGAAGGTTCGTTCTGTACTGGCGTCGGAGGAATACAGGAACCTCTCGAAGTCGACGGGTGGTGGTTGTCTATTTACCAAGGTACGTCCGACTAAGCTTTTGCCACACATACACGAGCGTCTTGATGCCCCCGGCCGTGGCAATACCCTTGAGGCTCTGCGTGCGACTGTACTGCCCCACCACGGCACTGACGGCGAATTTCAGCAGCTTCTTGCCATGGGGGGTCTGGGTTACCTTGAGCCTGCTCTTCTCACTCAACCGACACGTGATGTTATGCGGCAACCCCAGGAGCATCGCGTTCCTGGCCTCGGGACTCATGTCGCTTTGGAGGTTCGACCCGTGAAGGCGGCAGACGAACGGCGATGTCTAGATAGATAGATAGTACTACTAGTAGTATATATATATATATATATATAGTTACGTCAATCTGGGGTTGGTACAGTTGTTTAAACTTGTCAAGGCTGCCGTGCACAATATTGCGCACTTTTTTCGGGTTTTCGCCAAATACCATGCGGAAATCGCCCCAATACGAAATGCCTGCGATTTTCTATCGTATCCTCACATCAAACAATATAAATAAACTTGACATCGAAAGAACTCGGCCAATTATAATGGAGTTTCCAGACCTCGTCGAATCGAATCACGAATCGACGCTATTGGCTAATCCAATTTTGCGTGGATTTGATTGGCTCTTACAAAAATCACAATTGTATATTCAACCAATCAGAACTCCAGCGTGATTCCATATTGATTAATAGACAAACCACGCGAAATTTGGACGGTTATAGCGAATTTCACAATACCATAAACAGTTGCTCTTCTGTGAACGTTTCCGGCAGACCCAAAATGGCCAAGTGCAGCGCATTGGTTAAATTCGTCGACGCCGCCGCGTCAATGGCCGGAGTGGACGTGATGATGTTCACCTAAGCAATAGACATGGTCACGATCGGTATATGATTCCCCATGAAAAGCACACTCCTCGTACTGGTTTATGCATGCGACCACTGAGGTAGAGCGTCGACCATTCCGTCAGCTCGTGACACAGCGTGCTGGTCTTCACAACCCCGTACTTCACTAGACACGAGAACGTGGGATGTCGTAGTACACAAGGTGGAAACGTACTCAATTGAGAAGACCCAGGGACAGGAACCAACGTGTTGTAGTAGCACCCGGCGCCAAAGTTCTCCTGCACGTACACGATGGCTTCCGGTCCAAGGTGCTTGATGCCAGAGTAATGCTCGGGGTGTCGCTGCAACTGCTCGGTGTGCCAGGCGAGCGGGTCTTCCACGGCCAACACCAAGTCGATCATGGAGGTTGAGTCGTTGTGCCCAGATTGCTGGAACACAGCAGACCCATACCCCATGGCGAAGTCCACCGGAGGGAAGTACGGCAACAGCGCCGACAGACTCGCCGCCATATTCGTGTGCAGGACTGCCTTGGCCAATCCAATTGACGTGTACTTATTAAGGCAATTCATCGAGGGATATGCATTTTAAATGTCAAGCATTCAAAACCATTTCATTGGATAAAAGTCCAACTAGTTTCAGAATATTAGCCAATAGAACTTCGTATTCTTGGATCTTTGAAACGTCTTCGTACGAATAAAACACTATTTAAAATTACGAATTTCGAAATGGAATTACTTGTGTTCAGTATGCAATGAAAACATTTTTATTTTAAATTCCGATGACGGCAACGTGGGGTGGACTTGTATTGTGCCAACGTTGTCGATCACAAGCCAACAAGAGAACCCAGACGGCAAGATGGCGGCAGCAGATCAAAGCATTGGGATGATGGACGGCGCATACTTTGTGGGGCGCAAGGATATCCTGGACTGGGTGAATGCCACATGCGCGTTGAGCTTGACCAAGGTAGAGCAAACGTGCACAGGTGCCGTCGCGTGTCAGATCCTCGATGCGATTTACCCCGGGAAAGTTCAAATGTCCAAGGTCGACTGGAGCGCCAACAAGGACTACGAGTACATCCAAAACTACAAAATCTTGCAGAAGACGTTCACGACACTCAAGATTGATCGCCACATCGAGGTGGACAAGCTCATCCGAGGAAAGTACCAAGACAACTTGGAGTTCATGCAATGGTACAAGCGATTCTACGAGTTGAATGCTGGGGGAGCGGGCGACTACGACCCCATTGCACAGCGAGAGAAGGGTAAAGGCGGCGCCGCATACTCGGCCAAGTACAAGTTTGCAGGTGCGACCGCGGGAGCGCCGGCACCAGCCAAGAAGCGCCCGGTCGCATCGACGTCCAAAGCATCTGCCAAGCCTCCCGGTGCACCCGTGTCTGTGGAGAAGGAGAAAGCCGGTGGCTTCCGTCGTACGAGTACGTATCGCTGGTATTAACGTTGGTTCTCATGACGATGGTAGGCGATTCCGCGGCGAGCAGCAAGGAGCTTGAAGAGTCTATCCGTGAAAACGAAGAGTTGAATGAAGCAAACGGGATTTTGCGCGGACAGGTACGAATATTGTATGATGTATGTGTGCACACGAATCGACCATGGGATGTAGATTGAAGGCTTGGAGAAGGAGCGCGATTTTTACTTTGGCAAACTTCGTGACATCGAGTCCATGCTCCAGGAACTGGACGAGTCCCAGCACACAGACGTCATCAAGAAGATCTTTGAGGTCCTTTACGCAGCGGAAGGCGACTTCAGCGTGCCAGACGACGACGCCGGTGGCGAAGACGAGTTGATGTAGCTCTGGCCACTCTATACCGTGAACAAAAGCCACGCCGACTTGTTTGCTTGATTTTGATTTTACAGTGGTCGAGCGAGCCCTTTTGTGCTTGTATTTGAGATTCCCAGAAAAAATATATGAAATTCAGTAGGGAGAAGTAGAATACTATTAATAGTACATTACTGTACTTTTCACTTTTCGAGTACTGTAATGGTTGAAATACCATGTCGCATGAAATACTCGTATAACATTTGAGATTATAAAAGCTTGAGTTCAAACGGTTACACAATTATTTAAAATGGTCAAAACCGATACAGCACTTAAGTGTAAAATAGTGCGCTTTATTAAATTAAGAACTGTAAGAACACATACATACTTTTAGGTTGGTGGATTAAACGCGTTTTGATTGGCTTAATTTTTTCTCAGCGAATCAAACAAGTTCGATAAGGAATGTATTTACAGCTAATCAAACACGTTCAAACACGTCAAGTATGTTAGCGGTTTCAGATTACAATCCACCATGCCAAGCGAGAGCAAGGAAGCCAAGCGCTGCGCCGGCGACGACGATGGCGATGTAAAACAAAGTTGTAGTGGCGGAGACAGCGACAGCGGGGCTAAACGAGCAAAGGACGAAGAGTTTGACGAAGACAACAACGTAGTGACCAAGGTCATGACGTACTTCTTCGAGAACCAAGAGTTCAACCAAGCCTTTCAAGACTTTGCCGAGCGGGAATGCGACCTGTTTGATACAGAGGACGAGGTCGAGATGAAACTCGAGTACGTACACAACGCCATTGACATGCCTGCATCAACACGATCGCCATGGCTAGAAGGCATGAAACGTGCTTTGACCATACTATGCACACGTGTTCGTAGGTACACGGACGTGTTTAACAGGTTCACGGCCCTCTTCGAAAGCAAGCTCGAAGGTATGTACAACCCAGTTTATCCATCACATATAGCTGTATCCATTATATTCTGTTCAGCGTTCATTGAATCCCAGCGATCCACCGTCCATGAGTTTTACTCGATTGTCCAGAAAGTACGACGCAACCAACCTCATATGTCCACTCCGTAGCTAACTGGGAATGGGTAGGCGTACGAAGCCGACCCCGAGAGCACGCTGTCCGTGTACTCTCAAATGCTCGTGGCCGTGTGCGACTTTTCCGTGTTTGTGCTCATGATGCGGCGGACGAGGGACGCCATGGCGTTGCACGCGGCGCGGAAATAATATACTACTATTATTGTCGAATTTGGGGAGGGGGTGCAATCGAATCGCGCCGACCAAACTGATCCACAATCGATCTGATTGGTTGAATTTCATTGATAAGGTTTTGATTGGCTAATAATTTTGAGCTCATCTGAAGTAGCCAATCAAATCGATTTAAATTCCAACGAGAAACCACAACACGAAATTCACTCGAAAGCACAATATTAATAGTACTATTAATCAGAACTGCCAATACATGTGGAACCGTTTCGCGGGGTGGAACGTTTCATAAACGGTTTCATATTGCCATCAGTTACTTATCACGATTCTATCGCTACCGTTACATACTAGTACGTAGTAATACATCTACCAAGGTGGATACATGCCAAGCGAAAGCAAATCCACACGTCACCAGCATGCCGATATCGACGACGACGACGATCGGAGCGATGCAAAAGCCGTCGCCGCATCTGCTTCTTCTTCCGAAGCCAAGTCGAATCCCCCCACGATTGTCGACCGCGTGATCGCCTTCTTTTTCGAAAACGAAGACTTTTGCCGCGTGTTTGAACGGTTTGCCGACAACCACTGCGATATCTTTGACGACAAAGCCGACGAAATGCACCTCGAGTAGGACAACGTCCACATCACACGACACTGGTTGTATCTGTCTGTGACACTGTGTACGTATATATTCATACTACTAGGTACACGGACATTTACACGCAATTCACGGCCTTGTTCGAGTCCAAGATTGAAGCGTTCATTGAGAGCCAAGGGTCGACCGTGGACGAGTTTTATGCCCTTGTGAAGAAGGTAGTGTTAGTGTTTTCTTTACGGAAACATTCAACTTGCCATGAGACCAAACTTCTATTCTGTGGACTTGGTTATGTGACGCTGATATGTGTGTAGGCCCATGACCACAATCCCCACGGGACGATCGCCATCTACTCGCGCATGCTAGTGGCCACGACGGACTTCGATGTGTTTGTCGTCATGATGAAGCAGGCCAAGCAAGCCAAAGTTTCCGACGCCAAACTCGACTCCAAATAACTACTACTAGGTAGTTAGTATACGTATAGTAAAGACCACAACACCAGCAATTGTCATTCGAATATGGCTACATTTTGACTTCCGTCGTTCAGCCTGCAGTACACTAAACTTTACTACCGTTAGTTATTGCATACTTCGAAGTAAAAAGTAGCACTAACGTTAGTACATTGCAATATATTGCTACTACCGGTATAGTAATAATAATAATTTATTGTTTGAAACGAGCAATATTGTTCATATTGTGACCATTCTAGAGTACAGTAACATTAGCGAGCAATGAGCCCGCGCAAACGCAGTGCCTGCGACCACCTTGCTGAGCGACGACGACGAAGAACGCCTAACATCCATTGTTCTCTGGACTACTAGTACTACGGTAGTAGTTTTTATCAATCTTTCGAAATAGATCCAATTTTTAGTCATATACTACTATTACTGTACTACAAGTACTACTGTAGTACGTAGTACTTCTACAGTACGGCAAGATATAACTATTTTTGTGGCAACAATTATACTTGGTCTTGTCTGTATCAATAGTAACGTTATTGCTTGTTTTGAAGTTTCGGCTTCAATACAAATACACCATGTTGGTACAGTTACTACTTCAATAATAATAATATGAACTTGGGATAAATAATATTTGTTGTTAGAAGGTGTGTCAGTCGAAAAGATCGATCGACGACGACTGACCATCTTGAATGAAAGGTCGTGTGTGGGAGTGCAAGACGACAACGGACCTTTGACACTCACGACGCAGCCCCACTACAACAGACAACATGCACACTTCATGACGGAATCATCTCGGAGCTGAGTGACGTGGCTGGCGTCCACGCATGAACGATGCATCATAGGATACTTACACCAACACTTGGTTGAGGTCGTCGAACAGCGACTTGTTCTCGTGCAGCACCTTGCACACGTCCTTGACCACCTTCTTGCCTACGAGGGACGCCTCGGCGACTTCGTCCAGCGATCGCTTCACGTTCGTGTACGCGGCCACCATGTAAATCACCGCTGCCGCCACCGCCGCCGGCGCCTTCCCGTCCACGAGGCCCATCTTCGCTGCCTTCTCGACCACTTGGAGGGCCAGGATGGGAGTCTTGGATGGCAGGTCCAACGACGAGCAAAAACGCGATAAAAAGTCCTCGGTGCCAGCCTGCTTTTTTGATGCGATCGACGTGCGCGACATCACGCCAAGTGACTTGCCGATGCGCTTGATGTCCACGCCCGAAGCCACGGACAGCTCCTTCAACGTTCGCGAGTGGCTGCATTCGCGGCATGCCATGAACAAAATGGCGGCAAACACGCCGTTCCGCTCGTTGGATTTCTTGTGCGCGAAAAGGTTCTCCTCGTCGACCCTGGCGTAGATCGTGATCGCGCAGTCCACGACGAGCGCGCCGACGTTCAGCGCATGCGCCAGCGTCTTGATTTGCTCTACGCCTTCGTGTCGTCGCATCGACGTGGTCGTGGGGGCGGCATTGAGGTACTTGGGGGTGGCTGTTTCGCTGTGCGACGCCGATTTCACTAAAAACGTCTGCAACGTCGTCTCGCCCATCCGGGAGTCCACCGCTTCCCCGATGCGGCTCTGGTTGCCCCGATCGCGGTCGTCTTCTGCATAGTTGTTCCATTCAGCCGTCTCATCAATCAAACGCTCGGCCAAGACGATGCCACAACCCCGACAAATGAGGTCCCCGGCCGCATAATCCTCGACGATGTCGTCGCTTCCACACTCACGACATTCGGTCTCCATAGGAGACGGGGAAGATAGCCTATGATTCATGGATGACGATGTATGAGCTTCCATGTTCTTGTCGGTTCGTCAATGAAGACGGCGGCGGCGCGATTACCTTGGACAGTGGAACTGCTTTTGGAACCCCCTTCAAATGCCACAGAGCCACCCACCATCCTGGTTGGCTCCAACGGTTCCATAATTTATTTTATATACATAATATTTTATTTACATGTGCTGTTTGTATCCACGGGCTAGAATTAAATTATGGAGCGACGAAGATACAAGAATAAAATACACTCCGAATGCGAAAAGAGACGTTTAAACGTGATATTGGTCCACTGCACCTACGACTTCAACCACAGTCAAACACATGCAACCACGAAGTGGGCGTGCGATCACGATACATTGAACGAATATACTAGAAATTTGTATACCTCAGGACTCTGAACGAAGGTAGCAGCACTTGCAAGAGAGACTCGCCAGCCACGAACCTGTAAAACGCGTTAAATAACGTATTTACCTACATTCTGCAGTCGTCCACCGAATAATCAACACAAACGATCCATTAGACAACTGGGGACATAGCACTAACTAGTATGGAGGATCTCGTCACTTGGTAGTTCCAGCGACGTTAGCTGGCTTTAGGAAGTACATAGGGCTCATCAGAGCAGCCGTATTGTTGCAAGCCTCGACAAACGTCAACGACGGGTTCACATCGACAGCCCAATACCAAAGACACCGTACTACATTGACACATTCTTTAACATGCGAGCTGTCGTAGCTCAATCCACGACGTATGCGTGTGCTTGGGTCGAACGACCTTCCACACGATGCCACGGTAGAGGAAGTCGTCCCGTCCATTGATGCGATGCAGCACAAATTCGACGGCTTTTTCCAGCTTCACATAGCCCCATCATCGTGAGCAACGTTATGATAAAGCATAGGCGTAGTACCTCCGTGGTGCACGGCTGCGGGACTAAGAGGGACAGCCCGAACGACGCCACACAGCAAAGGTACCCACATCCAAAGCATGGAATGCACGGGTAGTAGTCATCCACGGACTGGTTGATCGCAGTAATGCACGTGTGAAACTCATTTGGCGGCACTAGATTCGTTGTCGCGTGAGACTTTTGACACACTACACCTCGACGTACCGACTCCTTTGAGGGCCTTGGGGTATGCGTCGTCATATGCACTAGACCATCCGTCAATGGTGATACTCCCCACAGCGCCAAGTCTCGCCAGGACGATGCTCTCGTCGTCGTCGCCGAGGAGATGCTCCCTGCTCATGACCTCTCTCACAGTCGTTACAGTCTCGCTGCCTCTTGGATCTAATGACCTGCCTCTCAAAACAAATAATATCAAGTATCGGAATAAAATTCAAGTTATTTGCGATATTTTTGCTTAAAAGTGCTGCCTACGTCCGAGGCAAACCCGCGGCTGTCGGTGAGCTCCTTGTTCGCTTCGCGGCGGAGGTTGCGGATGCCGTCCGTCTGGCTATTCTTTAGCCTTGTCTTGGTCGTGTGCAGTATCTACTCCAAACAGATGAGTACATCAAGTACCTACAGATGGAACCTTTGCACCACCTCGCCAAAGGACTTCGAGATCTCGTCGTACTGGCGCTTTTGCGTCTCTTGCTCTAAAAGCCGCTGCTCCAGTCGTTTGCACAACGGATCGTAGCGCTCGTGGATCTTCTTGGACTCGTTTTCAATGTGTTGCAGTTCTTTGTTGTAGTGCTTGACCAGTTCGTTGCACAGCGCCTGCTTCTGTTTGACCCGTGCCACCAGCTTGTCCAGCTCACTAATCTACACTCGTCATCAGGACATCCCGCAATTCTTGTAATGTCTTTGAACGCACTCGCAACTGCGCGAGCATAGGGGCGTTCCCCGTCTCGTTGTCTTGCCGCTCCATCAGAGTCAACCGCTCCTACCAACGATACCATAATGCTTAGTCTCTGAGGTGTAGCTGGCTACGGCGTGCCTTGTCGCCTTTGCCGTTGGACGCCAGCATCGCCTAGCATTATCAATCATGCATAACTCACGGAATATGACACGCAGGAGGAGAGACAAGTACCTCGGACATGCTTGACGACGATGGGACTGCACTTTAAGAAACGGCTGGTGGTGGTTTCAATCTATTTTATCATAATCATGTTGTGTTTGAAGAAATTCAAATATTTTGAAGCCTTTACTAACGTTATTAATAGTAATATTAATAATACTTACTATATTAATATTTCGCTGGTTTTGCGAAAATACATGGGATTGCGCCAAATGGAAAGTGCAAAAGATGTCGACGGAACGATGATGCATGCTACATCCCCACGAAGATCACAACACATGAAAGAAGAATAAGCAGGCTTGATTGATTTCGCATAGGACGACGATCATCTACTACTTCATCGCGCGAAGAGTCTTCGCTTCCCCGCGCAAAACTACAACTACTCATCCATAGATGAGGCGGAACACATCGTTGTGCACGTAAAACTGGCCGGGTGAATGTGCGACCAACTGGAACACTTGCGTGAATTGCAGCGGGGGGTTCGTGTCAATCTAACACAAGCAGCATGTCAATGCGTCGCAGAATAAAACCAATGCGTTCAACGAACGTACGATGATTTTGCCCGTCACAAAGATCAGAATGGACGATTCGTTCAACGAGGGTTGGATGTCGACAGTTTCGGTCTTGTGCTGGGTCTTGGGGAGTTCGTTGAACTTGCCAATGATGGCCGCTTGGCCTTGCAGCGTCGCGGTTTCGAACGTCAGGGTCGAGTTCGCCGTCTACATGCCACCGTGAGTACTCCAGAGCTGCAATTGCGTCCACAAGGACGTACGTAAAGGGGAGCCAAGCCAGCGCGGTTGTTGTCGAACGTGTCGTAGTAGAACTTGACGAACTGGGTTCCAATCTCGGTCGCGGACATGATGTTAGGGCGGCGCTGAGGGCTTTCCAACCAAACAGATATTGGCGATGGAAGTGACTCGAAGGTTCGATTGCGTACTTAGTGGAGCTAAACGTTTAACGTAACGTTTAATCTATCTCAGTCAGCGGCCATCCCGCGTCA
The DNA here is from genome assembly GCF_000520075.1 of Aphanomyces astaci. NCBI lineage: Eukaryota > Oomycota > Saprolegniomycetes > Saprolegniales > Verrucalvaceae > Aphanomyces > Aphanomyces astaci. The sequence continues at coordinate 456,699 of NW_009798285.1, forward strand.
AGGGGTGTCGACGGGTCCTTTCAATCTAGTGTTGCATATACTTCTTCTCTATGTGTTTGATAGCATGATGCCGTGGAACCGGCCATAGTTCACAACGTAACGTTAACTTGCGATGACATCGTTGAATAGATTAACGCGTTAAACCGAAATAACGCGATAAGGTGCGCTCGTACTTAAGAGGGTATCGACCTTTGCCTACCGCTTCCTACTTTAGGTTTTTGTGGTGGCTGGGATGTTCCGAGCTACTCGCGTGCTGTCGATGGCGGTGGCCCAGAAGACATCCACGGGTCTGGTTGGTCTGGCCGTCAACCCGAACTGGCGCGTCGATCTCATCAAGCTGTACGGCGAGACCCTCAAGGCGACCCAAGTATGCCCTCCTCGATATGCATGCGAAGTAAGCACTCATGCTTGATGGCGTAGACGCACTTGCCCGACTGCTTCTACCGCACGTCCGTGGAGCAAATCACGAACTTCCGCCTTAAGGTCGTGACGGAACACGAGGAAGAAGACGCTGTGGAAAAGCTCATCAACTGCGGCCAAGTCGAGGAGTTAATAGAACAAGCCGAAGACGAATTGTTCCTCATCCCCAAGTATGCTGGTAATGTGACCACACCACCAACCTCTCTCCAATCCCGTTTCTCATCATGTGCGCTTAGAATGGCGACTGTGGGAACCGCCGGTCACGCCCAAGGACGAATAATGCACCAAAAACGGCACGTGGTCGACAGGCTCGCCTCGTGGATATACCAGCTCCTCGTCCGTCTGCCGCTACTGTCGACTGCACGCTTAATGAGGATCAACACGACTACGTTTCGATATTGACTTGTATTGATGTTTACAGCTTGCGACTGCGCGTGATGTTGGACTTGATCCCGGTCATTTCGCCGCCGTACCGCGCCGCTTCGCCCGTGCGCACTTCGCGGACCTGTCCCTTTCGTCGCACCAGCGCCTTCTTGTACTGCAGACGCTTCTTCACGCGGGGGTTGCGGTTGATCTTGGACTTGTGCGCCTTGAGCCCCTTGTTCTTGATCATTTGGTACGTCGCGCCGCGCTTCTTGTCGTCATCGTCGTCGCTGTCAAACTCGGGCTCGACGATCTTGGGCTCGTGCGTGTAAAACTCGCCCTTGAGCGACTTGTGGGCGTTCTTGGACTCCACCACCGAGTTGTAAAACGCTTCCGCGGCGGCTTCATCCACCGTCAACGCTGGTGGTGCTTCGTCCTCGGCATGCTTGCGCTTCTTCTGGGCGGCGGCGTTGCTCTTCGTCGAGGTAGTGATGGGTGGTGGTGACGCCACGTCATCTGTGTGAAAGAACGCGCCCAGTCCATCGTCATGTTCCTCATCGTCTTCCGACACGTCTTGGTCGTTGAGCAGCGCGTCGAGTTGGTCGTCGAGCGGCTGATCGATCTTGTCGCACACGCTCAACTTGTCCTGGAGCGTTAATATATGGTTCAACACGGGGTGGTCGACCATCACTTTGCCCTACGACATACATTCCGACACAACAGTTGAGTGTATGTATTGTCGATTTGATACAAATTTGGGGAGGGGTGCAATCGAATCGCGCCGACGAAACCGATCCACAATCGATCTGATTGGTTGAATTTCATTGAGAAGGTTTTGATTGGTTAATAATGTTGAGCTCATCCAAAGTAGCCAATCAAACCAATCAAATCGATTTAAATTCCAACGAGAAACCACGCCACAACACAATGAAATTTCACTCGAAAGCACAATAGGATATGTAGGTGTTTTACCTGGGCTTTGCAGTGCAGGTAAAACGAAATGTTGGTCGTGTAGTTCAACACGAGCGCTTCCTTGGTCTTCAAGTACGCCAACCCCGTGGCAAGCGCCTCGTTCGACTTGTTCTGACGTGTGGTTTTGAGCTCGAGCTTTTCAATCGCCGGCCGAATGTTCTCTGTGTATTGCGCCAAGTACAGCTGCAGTTCGTCCAATAACCCGAGCAGCTCGGGGGACGTTCTACGGTAAGAATGCATGCATTAATATCAATTTGATATAAAATTTGGGGTGCAATCGCATCGCGCCGACGACCAAACTGATCTGATTGGTGGTTGCATTTCATTGAGAAGGCTTTGATTGGCTAATAATTTTCAGCTCATCTGAGGTAGCCAATCAAATCGATTTACCCACTCCAACGAGAAACCACAATGAAATGTCACTCGAAAGCACAATACAACATCACGATGATCATCATTCCCATGCAGAAATGTATATCGAAAATGGGAAAAACACACAACGTTATTCCTTGGAATATATATATATATATATATATTGTTGTGTGTCTGAGTGAGCTGGAGAATCAATCGACACAACCAAATATGTACGTAAGAACCGGCAGAAAAAGTGAGCGAATCGGATTGCTGGAAACTATCAACAACACTATCAAATTAGTGTGATATATACACAAATGACGACCCCGCCCCTATTTACATACAAAAGGGAGTAGAAAGAAAGAATCGATCGATCGATTCAGAATAAAAGTCAGCCACATTGTGGGTATTCATTCGAAAAAGAAAAAAACTCAAACATGCGTTTGTTTGTTCGACGTTTCGAAAATGTTTTTTCCACGTTTCGAAAATGTATTTTCAACTGTTTCACTCTATCATGCAGAACGTGTAACCGAACGACCAAACACGGAAAAAACACAACACTACGTTTGGAAAACACATTCGAAAGATGGAAAAACATATGACACACACGGAAAAAACACAACACTACGTTTGGAAAATACATTCGAAAGGTGGAAAAAACATATGACACACACGAGTTGGTTTCGTAGAAACGAAGCCACGTACTGCTGCACAAACGCGAGCTTGTCGTTCTTGGTGAGTTTGGAAAAGTCCTTTTGCACGGCTTCGATCGACGAATCTTGGTCGTAGACTAGGGGAATATCCGCCAATTCATCCTCCACTCGCGCTTCCTCATCTTGGTCGGGAAGGGCGGCATCGTCCGCGGCGCCACCGACTGCAAAGTCGTCTTCGTCCATGAGGTCGGCCTGCTTGCGTTGCAGTTCCAGAGCCGCTTCCTCTTCGTCCTGGGCGATTTCCTCCATGTCAGAATCCATCTCGTAATCTGCCGTGTCGGCCGAGTAAAACTGCTTCTTTGACGACCCCCACTGATCCTTGAGTTTCAACGCGCGTTCCTTCTCGGCGGCAAATCCTTCCTCGTCCACGTCCTCGTCATCCAAGTCGTCACGCTCTTCCAAGTCACTCTCGTGCTCGCTTTCCGTGTCTTCGTTCAACTGCATCAACTCCTGCTCGCTGCCTGCGTCCTCGTCGCTGCTGCCTTCGTCCACGGGAATGTCCTCTCCGTCCGACGGATCGTCATGGAAGACCAGATCGTCGTCAGTTTTCGAGAAGTTCTTAGTCTTATTGTTGCGCTGCTGGTCGAGCTTCTTCGCCAGCCGCCGCTCGGCCCCGCCATCGCCAGTCTTTGCGCTCTGTCGTGCCCGACGCCCCATGCTGTTCGTTCGTTTTTGCTTTCACACCAAGCGCCACCAACTTCAATTGATTGGTGGGAATAGAATGCCATGTGATTGGACAGTATCAGCCAATCCGATCGCTTCATAATCATTTTTATTTTGAATTGTGGATTTTTGTTTCTGTTTTGTTTGGTACTAATTGTTAGAAAATGTAGCCAATTACTTGTACTCCAGAGTACTTACTGTGTGCAGTACCGATAGCCTGACGTCCATCAAAAGGAATGCTCAATAAATTCGTCGAAGCTTAACGTTATTTTTCGAAATGCTGACTGACTACAGCAGGTCGGCTGCCTGGATATACGATGGCGGCGCCCCCACGCAAGGCATAGATCCCACACCGACGCTCCTTGGGGCCATTACTCGTTAATTCTAATCGAAAGTCACTGAACTCTCGTTTTACAAGCGCCCGGGTCAGCTGAGTTAGCGGGTATGGCCCTTGCAATTCGTACGTGCCAAAGCGGCAGACGTCGCCGCTGCGGTCTCGACAGAACGCAAAGTGATCTTCGGTTGACGTTTTTAACAGCGACACCTCGTACGAGGCGTTGGTTTCCGACGCTGGAAGATTGACCATAATGCAATCTCCATGCATGTCAACGACTGGGGTGAGGCCAAAGGCACACAAGGCGGTGGAAAGCAAGCTGGAAGGAGGCGTGTTCATGATGGGGGGGGGCTGGCGTGGTGACGAGAATGGGGAAACGTGTGGGGCGAGGAGTTTCGTGGGTGGGGACACGTTCAATCGCGTTCGCGGGAGTTTGCGAGGGGGTGTACATAGGCCACCGTCGATCGTGGGCGTGGCCGGTTTTACTGGCGTCGCAGCCCCCTGCTGTTTGCGTTCCTTTTTGATCAAAGCAGCGCCACCAGTCTTTCGAGGCACTTTGCAATAGATTGTTGTTGTTGCGGCGGGGCGGGAGAAGCTTCTCGTCTTGCGCATGCTCCGAGTGACGCGTTGATTCATGTGTGGATGGACGAAACTTGAGGAATGGGCAACTAATAACGGTACTATTCTCGAGTTCAGTTCTACAGTAACGTGTGTAAAGTTGCACTGGGGTAGGTAGAATGATGGTCGACATTGTGTTTCATGGTGTTGTTGAGTATGCGAGTGATGCTCATTTTCGGTGTATTACACTAACTTGAATTATTGTGCTTTTCACCTTTTTTGGCTAATCCAGGTCTAAAACCATGCTTTAATAAAAACTCATCCTATATTTACGGCACTCCCCGTGATTTTACGGATGCAAGATGAAGTATTTTTACCGTTCGCGTTGAATTATAACTGCTTTGATTGGCTAAGAATTGGTGGAGGTGCACGGTTTTATCTTATTCAACTTGTTTTACAATGATCAGCATCGACATGCGTTGGAGATGTGTTGTGCTTGTCCAAGTTTATGGCATTGAAGTTGACGCCGTTCGCCTCACACTTGGACTCTTACGACGTAGCGTAACAAGATTCAACACGATGGGAACGCGACGTTCAATCGATCGCGCTCCATATTGGTCACGTCCACTTTGCGAGTGAGATGGTCCAGTAAATAACGACCTGTCTATATTTAGCTCATGTGCCAGACTCTCGATTTGCGTTGTTTAACGTGTGGTTTTAATTTTGTCATCCATTGATTAGTGCGATAAAACAATGGGCAAATTGGGTGAAATGCACAATAACAGTTATTGTACTGGTAAGCTAATTCCCATTTGGGTCGTCCTTGGCATTTTGGGTTGCAAGTGCACTACGGTAGCATTATTATGAGTTCTATGAGGCTGTAACGTGTTATGTATGACCTTGTGATGGTGCTTGTTAGCGTTGGGGTGATCGCTGGGTTCTACTGTACGATGTCGTAAATTCGTAGCAAGTCAACCGCATATTAAACATTGGGATGGACACCGCCGCGATAGATTTGGATCGCACCCAAGATGACACTTAGGGCATCCCCACCGGTGCGACTGTATAATCAGACTGTATAATACCGTTTTACAGTTCCTTTTTGATTTTTGTCAACCCCTGCGGTAAAACTGTAAAACATCCGAATAATGTTATTATCCGGAAATGAACGCCTGGCGCGATGGCGTGGGAGGACGACGATGATGACATGGATCAAGCTTGGGAGATTCTTGGCTTTCATCAGTCTTCTGCGCGCCCTAAAGGCTCTATTGCCAACCGCCAGCCAGACCTACCACGACATAGCGAGGCTGCGCATGCTCGGATTTACCTACTACTTTGACCCCAATCCAATCTACGGCGAAGCCAAGTTTCGCAATCATTTTCGAATGGCCAGACCGCTGTTTGAACGAATCATGGACGGTGTGGTGATGCGTGATGTGTACTACCCTTGGACACATCTTGAGAGATGTTGATCCATGACCGGACAAGCTGGCAGTCTTCGTCGGTCGTGAAGTTGGAACCACGGACGGCCTTGGCTGATTCCATTTCTGAACCAACTGATTATTGACTCCATAACGCACATGATTGGACAAAATTATCCATTGATAGCATGTTATTGGCTAATTTGTCAAAACTGTATTTTACAGTCGCGACTGTAAATCTGGCCGATTTGGCGTCTCGCCGGTAAAATTTTACAGTTTCCTGTATTTTACAGTCGCCCGGTGGGGTTGTCAAAACTGTAAAATAATCCGGATAGAACTGTATAATAGCGTTTACAGTCGCACCGGTGGGGATGCTCTTAGCATCACAAATGCCAAAAGCCATGAGCAGCGCCACTTCCATGGGCTGGATTAGTCTAACAAGTGTACCTTTGACATTAATAACATGTTATGAAGTGGAAGGTCCCTTGAAGTCCATATCTGTCCCGAAGCCCAATCGCAGTGAAGACGAACATGTCAATTGTTTGTAAGTAGATGTTTCTGACGGTGACCTCGGATTTTAAATACCGAGGGTGAGGGTACATGTACATACATGAATTATCATGAAATCTGCCGATTTACTCATCGTTTGCGGACATTTGGCGGTATCGCACGTTATGTCTGCGACACAGTGAAATTCCGCCGAATTATCCCAACCGTGTTGTGCAGTAAATCGTTTGCAGACGATTTCACGGTATCGCACATCATATCGGCGACACGGTCGTCAAATTGAGCGGAGTGTATGCTACTAGTTTGACGTAATATAGCATAACGTTACACTCCAAGCAATTTGGCCGATATCATGTGCTTTCTGGACTACCCAGGATAGAAATAGGCAACAAAACTCAGTCCGCCAACGCCGTCCACTTGGTGCAAGTGCTGTCCCCCATCACCGCCGCCGCCGAACGCGCCTGTCGTATCGCTCGGCGACAAGAGGTGCGAGCCGAGGTTACACGTCTCGTGGGGTAACTCCGCCCTCGCCAAGTTGCAGCTGACGGCGACGACCGCAATGGTTGGAACTGTAGTACCAACATCCACTCGAAGCAACGAGGGGAATCCCCCATGGCACAGCGGGTGCAGGGAGAAGGGGGTGCCGTCGAGCGTCAAGATCGATTCCTCGACTAGAACGTGGCCAGCTGGACAGCCCCCCCAACTTCTCCACCCGAATGAGTGGAACCCTAACGTTACGAACTTGAAGTCCAAGACGCATCCGCTTCTGTTTAAGCTCGTCGATCGATTTGGCGGCACGAGATGCGTAGCTCGTAACTTGTAGCCATGTATTTAACTAACAATTCATGGTTTTCATTTGCAACAGTCAATGAATGGGTCACATGTGTCATAGTCAGCTGTTGGGGTCACTGCAGCAGTTGGAGGGGAGTGCATGGCGCAGCTCACTCCACGAATATAACTCAATGACTAACATATCTGAAGAAGGTGGAGAGATGGCTGTACACTCATAATGTGCGGGCTCCTGCTGAGCCAGTGACGTGTTCGTCATAAAACCACTGTCATTGTGTTCTGGAGGCATAGGAAATACTGTCCGGTCTACACTTCTCAGTAGGTACTTGTTTTCCTAATTCGCACAGTGTCAAGTGTACTACTGCAGTCTAAGTGGGCTTCGTGGCTTGTTATGTGTCCATGTATGATGTGCTAGACGCATCAAAGCACGCCAGGGCGCCACGTGGTACACGGTGATTGGTGCATCGCGTCTCCAAGGTACTCCTAATTCACAAGTCTTGCCGAATTCGAGCTGAAAAATAGGTAGAACCACGACTGCCGTTGTTAGACGAACAAGGCCAACAAGGGCACAACAAGATACGGATTTTAACACATGTTAACGAGCCAGCCCATTCAAGGTGTCTATCTATTTGCTTGGTCACCACAGCCCCCACCCCCCCGCAGCGCCCCCCTTTCGCTTGTCCTGGATGTGCTTGACTTCGGCACTCGAAAAGTTCAACACTGTCGCAATGGCCTTTTCCATGTGTTCTTTCACCTACGTATCCCCATCGCACACACACAAGTCGATATTATAATATATATATATATATATACATGAGCATTTTCAAGTATACTAGTACCTCGTCCTGGTCTGTCGACATGTACTTGATCACAATGTTCTTCAGGTACTCGTTCGTGGTGGGCGCATGCGACGACGTTTCGAAGCCATTCAGACTGTTAGAACTACTCATACGCCGTAGCCCGGCCGTGCCGGGTATGCGACAGGTCTGCAGCTCCTTGTCCTTGAGGTCCACGACTTGCATCGCCCGTTTGCGATACAGTGCAAACTCCATCTTGAGCTTGGCCACGTCGTTCCCAGAGATGTCCACATCCAGCACATGCCGACTGCTGTCGCTCGAAGATGCCGCCATTACGACCTGCTGCTCGAGCGCCGCCTTGTCGGCCACCGCTTGCTCGTACCGCGCCCGCCACTCCATTGCGAGTACAGTCTCGCCCATCGCGCCGCTCAATTTTGCATGCTCCCGCGCTAATTTGTCGTACTTGTCTTGCAATTCCCGCTCCTAAATCATACCGACAAATAGTGTGGCGAGTCGGGGCGCCACAGGAAAAAAGCCAACGCCCAGTGGGTTTGTATAGGACGTTTCAATCATCATCATAATAATAAATAATATATACTTAATATATATACATATACATTAAATATATATACATTAAATATAAATATATATACATTATATATATACATTAAATATATATATATATATATATATATATTAAAATGGATTTAACGGTATTACGGGATCGGTACGTTGCAGGATGCAAACAAACGAACTATCACGAGTTTATCAAAAATTACAAACGGTCATATTCTATACAAAGAAAATGGATAATACTAGTAATCACTACTGGGCAATATGGTTTTAAATACGACACATATCAATATTTATTTTGCACGGACAACATATATCCTGTAGCAGAGACAGCAATGGATTTCAACAATGGCATGACGTACGCGCTCCTCAGCGGACGTCTGGAGCTGGCTGAACCGACGCACTTGGACGCGGGCGGCTTGAAGTTCCTGCTGTAGGTCCATGCCGCCAATCTGCTCGGTTTGCTTGGTCAAGGCCGAGGCGCTGATCTAAGAAGGAATGATGTACACTGCATGTCAAGAGTGTTGGTCGTACCTTGCGCAATTCGGCTTCTTTTTGTTTGCGCGTGATTTCTACATGGACGGTTGAAACGTGTGAGATAAAAGCCACCGTACCAGATCGCACGCGATACCGCCGGAATTCTTCTTGCACTCGCTCCAGCTCGTCGCTCAAGTCGAGTTTCTACGTATCGAGATGGGTTTTCGTACATATCCGAAACGAGATGTGGACATGCGGCACGAAGAAAGAGATGTAACTACAATACGGTACCATTTGAAGGACGTCGGAAGGGGGCAGACTCAAGTCGGGCACGCGTACGGGTTCGCCCGATGCCCGCCGGACATACTCGAGCAGGTCGGCTTCGTGCTGGAAGGCCAGCCACCCACACTCGGGAGGCCGCGACTCGTCGTCGTCGTCGCTCGTGTACTCGACAAGGCACCACAGCGTCGTCTGGCCAGCATGGGTGACGTGCTTGACTTTGTGCAAGATGCGCCGTGGGTCCTTGGGCCGCCCTTGCTTGGCCGCGGCCGCCTTGAGCTCCACCACCTGCTGCTTGAGGGACTCGATGGACGCGTCCTTGCTTTCGATGCTTCGCTTGGCCAAGTTCAACAGGCGCTTTAACCTCGTGTCAGACTCTTCGAGCTCCTGAATGCGCGCCTTTTGCTGGTTCACGGCATTGCCCAACCGCCCACTTCGCTCCTTCCACTTGGCAGCCTCGTCGATGGATTGGGCGGCTGTTGTCGCCGGCACTCCCTCTACCTGTGCATCCTGTGGAGACTCCTCGACGCATGGACTGCACGTCAAGTCGCCGGACACCACCGCCGCCGGTGCGCCAACGTCGTCGTCGGCCATTTTGGTGGCGTTTTTTCTGGATCGAGGTGTTTGGAAATGGTGTTTAAAACGGGTTTAAAACCGAATGTGTTTTATTCATGATAGCCCAAACCGTGCCTTGCCACGTCACTGCCACCCTAAAAGTGCCATGGAGCTCTACTACACAAGGGCATTCTGCATATTGCCGAGTGACTGGCGTCGGAAATGACCATGGCTCGTTGCTAGTAGCATAACGTTCGGTATTCCAAGCCTGGATCCCATATATACGCTGTGCCTTTATTGTCGGCGCGCATACAGTACATCATTGAGCTTGGAACTCTTCCGCCAGCGCAGAATCATCATCACTCACCAATACATTCCCCGCTGGAGCAAGGGCGAACCGTGTGCACTTTGTGAGGCTGAGTGATGTGGCTGGTGTGGGCGGCGTGCTCACAGAGGTGGCGCGACGGCTTTGCCAGTGACGATGACTTCCCATCTCACTTTTCCGAGTCGTTGTACTTCAAAATCAGATGTAAGCAACATTCAAGGCATAAACGAAGCAAGTTGAAGTTAGGTTTACTGTAGTTGAAAAGACAACAAATAATATTATATTTTAGCGTGAATATTTATCGTGCATTTCAACTTTCACCTCTTTTGAAATATTTAAGTACAGCGTACTTTAGCGAACATCGATGTCCACCCCACAGTCGCCATTCGCTGCAATTTCTATGTGAAAATTAAGTCCATATACAAGTATCTAGTATAAACGGAATATTATTGCGGCATCCATGAAACCGACCAATCACATCGCTGCAAGCCAAAGCCCACCATTTATTTACCTTCGTCACTTTGGAAAATGCCATCGTTCTTTCATCAAATCCGCGCGCGCGCTCAAAAGATCGACTCCCTCCTCTGTGTGGGCCTCGATCCACATGTGACCGAGCTGCCGGCGCCCACCGCCGCCGCGGCCGAGCGCTTCTGCTTGGACCTGATTGCTCAGACCACAGATGTCGCCGTCGCGTACAAGCCGAACGCGGCGTTCTTTGAAGTGTTTGGCGCGGAAGGGATCTCGGCCCTTGACCGCGTCATTGCCGCGATTCCGGCTGAGATTCCCGTCCTCTTGGATGCCAAGCGTGGAGACATCAGCACCACGGCTGCTGCTTATGCGTCTGCGGCATTTCACTCGGCCAAGGCGCATGCGATCACGTTGGCGCCGTACATGGGCAAAGATTCCATCGATCCGTTCATCAACATGAGCGAATACCCCGAGAAAGGCTGTTTCGTCCTCTGCAAGACATCAAATCCATCGGCGGACGACTTCCAAACGCTCACGTTGGCTGACGGGTCCTTACTGTACGAATCCGTCGCGAAGAAGGCCCTTGCATGGAACACCCATGTACGTACGAGGACTTCATTCCCAACGGAACGTCGTCATCCACTTGAATCTGATGTTTCTGATGCTTGGATGGGTGTAGGACAACATCGGTCTTGTCGTCGGCGCCACGGACGTTGCCGCCCTCCGCAACGTCCGTCGACTCGTCCCAGACATGTGGCTTCTGGCCCCAGGCCTCGGCGCGCAAGGCGGCAACCTCCAGGATGCCGTGCTCGCGGGTCTGTCGGAAGACGGCTTTGGGTTGCTCCTCCCTGTGTCTCGCGGCATTTCCAAGGCGTCGAACCCCCGCGAAGCTGCCCACGCCCTCCGCGATGCCATCAACGTCGTCCGCGCGACCAAGCGGCAGCACGTCCAGACGCAGTTTCTCCGCTTCTGCCTCGACTGTTCCGTGCTCAAGCTCGGGTCGTTCACGTTGAAGTCGGGTCGTCAAAGCCCGTACTTTTTCAACGCCGGGCTCTTCAAGACTGGCCGCATGCTCCGCGAACTTGGCCGATTCTACGCGAAAACCATCCATGTCCGTCACCTATTCTCGGCTCTATCATCTATTATCTGCTCTATCATCTATTCTCGGCTATATCATCTATTATCTGATCTATCATCTATTATCGGCTCTATCATCTATTATCGGCTCTATCCACGTCTTCTATTTTTCATTTATTTTTTTCTTTCATCTTTTCCCGACGCCGTCGCATATATAGTTCATGTCTCTCCGTTTTCATGTGGACCAACTGTATTGTAATTGGATAATTGTACGGCTGTTTTGATTAAAACGTGATGCGTCCTGCTCGTAAATATGAAGTTTAAGTTTCATAATTGCCTTATAAAGTCATGTTTCGTGTGGTTAAATCCCGTAGCACCGTGTCGCATGTACAGTTTGTACTCATTGTTCACGATTAGGCGAGCGGCATCGCATTCGACGTGTTGTTTGGCCCAGCGTACAAGGGTATCACACTGGCGGCGGCCGTGGCCATCGCGTACGATGAGCTGTACGGCGTGGACCTGCCATTCACGTTCAACCGGAAGGAAGCCAAGGATCATGGCGAAGGCGGCGTGCTGGTCGGCGCCGACGTTGCTGGAAAGCGGTATTTTGTGCATATTTTCACCAAAAGTTGGACTTGAGATGGTCATTTCGCCAAATATGTGATGGGGTGGTATTTTTAATCTTGTACACACTATGCTATACAACGAGTAGTATATATATATATATATATGTGGTTTTGAGGAGGGGTCAAAGTTCGTTTGGGGGATTGGCAGAAATTCGACATGACGTGATATTTGATTGGCTCAGGCGGTTCTGGAATCGTGATTTGATTGGCTCAGGCTGTTCTGGAATCGATGTTCTCCTACTATTAGATCTGCTGTGACGACTCCAGCTTGGAATCGATTGAGCAATAAATACCGTACCTCGTTGTTGTCTATGATGGAGAATGATACTGATGGGGTTGTTGTTAGGGTGCTCCTGATTGATGACGTGATCACCGCGGGCACGGCTATCACCGAAGCCATGCATATCTTGACGGCGGCCAAGGCGAATGTGGTGGGCGTGGTGATTTCGCTAGACCGCCAGGAGAAGGCGTCGGTCACGGACTCGCGGTCGGCCATTCAGGTCGTGGAAGCGTCGTTTCAGATCCCGGTCGTGTCAATTGCAAACCTCAACAGCTTGGTACGCCTTCTCGAAGAGGATGACCAAGGCGCGTCGTCCAGCGGGTTGAGCGCCGACGACCGCCAGACATATGTGACAACGATCAAACAGTATCGCGCCGACTATGGCGTCCAAGGCTAGAAGAAATACTAACTACTCACGTCGTCAACGAATCCAATAAAAAAAGATGCTCAAACCAAGTGTATTGGTTGGCTCGAAATATGGCTTATAACATATAAATGTACTACCGGTAGTAGGTATAAATCTCAATTTCCCCACCCATGAGATTTATTCCGATTCACACACTCAGGCCGCCGCACCGGACTACACGTAAAAGCGGCACCAAATGAATCCCACATGACGACTATCCCATTCAATCAAACGTTACAGTAGAAATCTATCATGTCGATGCGCATGCCGCAGTTCGACGCCGCGAATGATCTCACTAGTCTAAAACACACCCTTGAGCTTATCGATTAGCGAATAAGTCCTACAGTATTATACAACTTTTGGGGGTCAGATTTATGTTTGGATCTATTCAACTATAAATCTGACCCCTATAAAATGTTGAGCAATAAGTCGGGGGTGGTCCTATCTAAGTATCTAAGGGTTATCCGTATAAATCGGAGGCACAATTCAATTTGCACTTTGGGCAACACACAAGTAGCGTAACGAAACTCTTGCTTGCTGCTGTCGCCAGCACCACTGACGATATGGAGAACCACGACAGGAACGTCCTTGACGTTAATCGAAACGGGGCCCCCGTCGGACAGTAAGGACTGCCAACCTCCGCACGACTGCCGGGGGGGGCTCTGAACGCCCCCCACTGCCGCCCGTTGCGCTGTGGAAGGAAAGTCAGGCTTTGTTGCTCTTGGCGCCCACTACAAAAGTGGCGCGTCGGTCAACGAACGGATGTCGGTGGTGTCTGCCACGTCGCACCCTAGCTACACCAGGACGCGCTCGTCGGCTTTGGCGTGGCCATCCTCCAGCTGAGCTGGGCGTCCAAGTTTACCCTGACTCCTCTCGCCAAAGTCGCAGTGGCTGCGCAGACGAGCGTCAATGTGTTGGAGTGGGCTCAAGGGATAAAATGATATTGTCGTCAACGCCGAGTGCCAAGCCAAATACTAACAACTTTCATGGCTGGACGACCAGTCGCTGCCACCCATTTGTGTACTGGGGGAGGACGTTGGCCAAGCGACTTGCTTTGAAGTACGTTGGGAAACCACGTCGGTGGGTTTCGCATTGGTGGGGGAGCCAAGGGGTTCCATGACGTGAATGGCCACGTGTCGGATGATCTTCCGGACAATCATCGACCAAGCGTCCAATGGCCACCTTGGTGGAGTCTACAACAATAAAGTTTGCTCCGATCGCCCAGAGTCTATAACGTTCTAATGAGACTCGTTATGTGTGTACCATGGTTATAATGCTATGATCTACAAGAGTTTTCACAGAACATTTGCAATATATTGTTATCACAGTTTGTTTCTTGGGAATATAAGCGGTACATGAATGATTTGCCTGTGAATATACACACGTGCATAACGTTAAAGTGCATGCGCAGTTAGTTGGGTGTTGTATACGACGAAACCCGCAGTTACAATTGGCAGTTTCAAACCGCAACCTGAAACTGCTCGCGACGTTGAGCTGGTCAAAACTAGGAACATATGGCCCGCCCCAAGGCCGAATACGTGCACAAGTACGGCGACGATCCCATGACAACACTTGAGTATCTATTCCCATGTAGAGAAGTATCGTGCGACCAAGTGCTCAACGAAGTGCTGAGTGCGAACGAAGAGCCCGACGATTCCGAGCTCACGTTGCTCAGTACGGCACTCACCTTTCACAACAACCGATGAACCCTCCAACTTAACTATCTAACTACCTATCTAGCGGTGGCGCGGCGGGCGAAGGAGCGCTTGTACGTGCAGCAGCAGTTCCAGAAATGCCAAGAGCAAGTGAGCATGGACCCAAACTTGCTCTTTTTCAATGGTAGACCACCAACCTACCTACCTCCATGTCTCTCTCTCTCGTGTTGTCGTAAACCCAGTGGGGGGTTGTAGAGCCATATGAAAGCCAATACATGGCGTTCATGAACGCCGTGAATCAATTCCGCGTGCGGTTGTGCTTTTCCATCGGCGCCGCGTCCTGTGGTCTGCTCTATTGGCAGGAAGCGTTTGTTTTAAACGCGTTCGAAACGCCTGACCCCCGCGGTACCGCCGCGTTGTACGGGCTGAGCTTTGGGCTCATCGTACCCACGTTTACCTTTGGCGTGCTCATGACATTTGTGCCGTGGGGCCGCACTCGCCTCGAAAGGTACCCACGCGTGGTAGTACTAGTCGACTTTCTGGTACTACGAGCAATCCGTGCTAAAAAATTGGGGAAATAGCATTGCGTCGTGCGTGTACGTGCTCGTGTCGATGGCGTTCATAGCGAAAAAGTGCGTCCAACAGGCCAAGGGGCCCATCTACCCCCTCGTGATCTTGCTCATTCCGCTCTTCAACGTCACGCGCATGCGGTTCGCGTACTCGGCCGTCGTGGGGGTGCTCATCGTCGTCGTGTTCTTCGTCGTGCAGCTCGCCGCCGGGCCCGATGCCACGTCGTCGATTGTGTTTACGACCCTCAATTACTCGATGAGTGTCATTGGGGGCTTGGTGTCGAGCTACCAAAAGGTCTGACAGCGTTGACGACTTTTTGTGTCTTGACATATATATATGTGTGTGTGTATATGCTATGGTAGGAACTGCTTAAACGTCGCAACTTTACACTCGGGCTTAACTTTTCAGGTCCTTCATGACAACACTGTGGTGGAAACGATGACGTTGAGGATAGGCACGGATGACGACGCGTCGTCACGCATCCACAATCCATATTATGCCAAAGAAGTCGTGTGCTATCGATGGACGCAGGCCTTCCGCCACGCCGACTTGGAGCGGTACGAGCCATATATTGATTTTATATATGTCCAAACGTCCCACTATTATTGTTTTATATTTCCAAGAACCCACTATTCCACAAATTTACCCTTGATTTGACTATAACAGTTCGATTCACTTTGCCTTGACTGGTATATACATTTTCCACGTCTATTTTAGGCGATTCTATCGGTATTGGTACCTCCTGGACGGCAACCCGTATGAAAACCCGAACGCCGGCATCCTCCACGCCGACATATATTTGAGTTGGCGCTTTGCTGTGGCTGGTACGTTGTGTTGTTCCGATGGCTGTAAAAAATATATATTATATATAAATATTTTGCCGCATGGGGACGTTTGCTTTGTGCGATGATCGATTCGTTTTGCATATATCGAAGAATGACATCGAGGTTTCATGTATACCCTAATACATACGTGGGTTGTGGTTGGTGTATGTATAGGCATGTGCTTGAACCAGGTGGTACTTGTGCTCCAAGACGTAATCAACCTGTACAAGACCCCGACGCATTTCGTCGCGCTGGGGTTTCGCGTCGGATGCATCGTCCCCGCCTACATGATCCTCTTTGGCTGCATGTACTACTTTTGCCGAGCGTACGCCAAGGGGTGGATGGTGTCGCGGGTGGTCGCATCGTCCTCCAAGCGCCAGATGTCGTCCGTCCAGCCCGACAGCAACGACAGGACCACCACCACTCACATTGTCGTGCGTTCCAAAACCATGGTACGTCGCACGCATTGTACTTGTTGAACGTACGAAACAACCTCGTGTGGATGTTTGTGACTTATATTATTTGATTGTGATCTTGGGGTAATTTGCAGCTTCACCGGCATGCAAGCCAGGCGGTGACCAGAGTCCGCGACGACCTCGTGGGGGTGCACCACGGTTACACGCACACGATGCAGGCCATCACGGCCGTGGTGATCCTGTTTCACGTGTACTTGACAGGTACTACTTGGAAAGTTCATTGCTTGTTCTCAACATACTAGTATGGGCAAAACAAACTGGAGCACTTTGCACCTACGATATATCGAGAACAAATGCGGGCTTGAAATGTATATAATGTATATATATATATGATGTGGCAATTTCATGTGTTTCTTGATTGAATATATATATGAATATTGATAAATAAATATATATTACGTGGCACTCTCTCGTGTGTGGTAGGGACGTTGGTGTACGTGATCGCAGTCAACATTGGCGTCATGAGCGTCTACTTTATGGGTTTTCTCAACGCAACACTGGTGGCCCATCGGTCCAGTTTTCGCCTGCGGTAACTTCACCATACTGTACCCAACCGCCAATCATACACCGTTCAAAAATGAGATACCGTTACAGTGTATCTGTTGAAAAATGATATATATCAATCAGTGTACAAATGATTCTACATGTTTACGGTAGGTTCATGTACTCGTCCATGTTGACGATGGTCGCGTGCTTGGCGTTCCTGTTTGGCACGCGCAACGTGCTGTCGAGGCAAACTCATTTGGAGTACATGTGTTACCTCGGGGTGGTGCAAATCCTCGGCATGATCGTGTCGTACGAGGAAGAGAATCTACGGCGGTGCGTGTTCGCTGGATACGGTATACATGTATGCATTCATGGGGTTGGTAGGTCGTTCTTCATCAAAAAGTCACTGCGGGCGCTGGAATTCAAAGCGTGGCTGGCGTCGTTGACGCGCGTGCAGTCGTGGGTTCGCGCGCGTATGGTGCGGAAAGCAAACGACGCGCGCCACCGCCTCAAACCACCTCCCCTTGTCCCTCCTGCTTCCATCATTGTCGCCAACGGCCATGACGTGGCAAGACGCACAGGGTCCACTCGGGTGACTCCCCTAGCCAAGTTTTCGCTCACCGTGCCCCTCGCCGATATTGACATTAACAAAAACCTAAGGGACCTCCAAGGCAAACTCGCAGATATTGACATCAACAAGAACCTGAGGGACCTTCAAGGGAAGCTGGCAGATGTGGACATCAACAAGAACCTAAGAGACCTTCAAGGGAAGCTGGCAGATGTGGACCTGAACAAAAACCTGAGGGACCTCCAAGGCCGTCTGAACAAGAACAACGAAGTCGTGACCAGCGCGTCGTCGCGCATGTCCAAAGCCGGGCGGTTCGGCTTGTACTCGACGTGTGTGAGTGTACTCATTGCGTTTGGCCAAGTCATGTTCTTCCTCGCCAAGCAAAAGTAACACATACACCTGAACGCCGGGGCTGTGACGTGGCAGCACCACCGTGGCCTTCGCCCCCTACTTTAGACACTCAATCCAACGAGAAAGCACACACACCGATGTTATTACCATGAAGACTGTATCATGATTAGCTCCTTGTTCTCATACAGTGTAGCGCCTCCGTATGACTCTTCATACTACACATAGAGAGAACTACAACTGTAACGTTAGCAAGAGCTTGTCGGACTTTGGTACAGCAAGAGCAACACCGTCGATCACGGCAAGCCCACGCTCGTGGCAGCGTCCTAATATTTTTGGTGCAATTCCCGCCTTTGCACACACACCATAATCGTCGAAATGCTGTGTGTATTCATACATACGTGTATACATGCAGCGGGTACCGGCCCAGTGCGAACAAGTTGGGTCCAAACGCCGTGGACGAAACCGCTTTGAATCGGTGGCAGACCCACCAAAACCCGAAAATAGCCAGCTCGCGGTTGATTTTGCCGCCGCCTCTCAAGTAGCATGACCAAAGTGTATGCGCTTGGCAATCCTGGCCCCGTGCACAAGTACTGTACTGTACACACATCAAGCTGACGACACATCCACACAGGACAAACGGTGGCTTGTCGTAGGGCCGTGACGTGGCAGGCTGCACTGGACGAAATCTACGATGCCAACCACGACAAGCACGACGATACCCTTACGTTTACCAGTACGTCGTTCGTAGCCAAGCAGCATAACCTGCATAGTTGCCACCCATCGCGATACATTGTCGTCAACCACATTCGCTAGTGGCCATCCGCAAACTACAAGAACGCGTGTTTGTGCAAAAGCAATTTGAACTGTGCATGGCCAGCGTGAAAATGGACCCGAACTTGCTCTTCTTTGAAGGTACTGTACTGTACGTCGTCGCACATATCTGTCACATGTGGAGGACACTTCGTTAACCCTTCGGTCCTTGGCAGAGCCCCACGAGCATCAGTACGTGGCGTTTATGAACGAAATCAACCGCCGTCGGGTCCAAGTGTGTTTTTCCATTGGCGCCATCGCGTGCGCCTACTACTTTTACTACGAAGTGCGCTTCCTGGATGCGTACCGAATAGCGGGTAGCGACGACGACGGCGACATCCACAACGGCATCTCAGGGCCGAGTGAGCTTGTGCTGTACTGGCTCAGCTTTGGGCTGATTGTGCCCACGTTTGGCTTGGGGGTGGTCGCTACGTTTGTGCCATGGGGGCGCCGCCGGCTCGAGAGGTACGCTCCTCATGGACAGTCATGGCTAAACAACTTGCTCGCAGCATCGTCACATGTGTATACCTGGTGGTCGCCGTGGCACTCATTGCGAAAAAGTGCGTGCAGCAAGCCAAGGGCCCGATCTACGCGCTCGTGATCCTGCTCATTCCGCTGTTCAATGTCACGCGCATGCGGTTCGCGTACTCGGCCGTCGTGGGCTGGGCTATTGTGGTCACGTATTCCGTCGTGGAGATCGCCGCCGGCCCCGACACAGCATCCAAGACGGTGTTCACGACGCTCAATTACTCGATGAGTGTCGTCGCGGGCATGGTGTCGAGTTATCAAAAGGTATACTACCGTCGTAGCTATGATGTCTTAGAGTTGGGGGGTTGAATTAGGGAGAAACCCATTACCAACCCACTACCTGAATTCAGTCATCATCTATCACTCGTGTTGATGGTATTGTAGGAGCTGCTCAAGCGACGCAACTTTGTGCTCGGGCTCAATTACTCCGGTACTACTAGTAGTAGTACTACTACTACATTTGTCCGGTGGCTCATGTCGTGCGGCTCTTCGTAGGCAGCCCCGACGACGCGTCGTCGCGTATTCACAGCCCGTACTACGCCAAGGAAGCGCTGTGCAATCCATTCTCGCAATCGTTCAAGCATGCCGACCTCGAACGGTGCTGCTTGTCGTGCTCGTCCTTGTAGTGTGCTTATGATCTCACAGGAGGTTTTATCGGTTCTGGTACCTCCTCGATGCCAACTCGTACGAGAGTGTCAACGCTGGCATCCTGCACCGCAATGCCTATATATCGTGGCGATATCCTCTCGCAGGTAGCCCCCCACTCCATGCACTCAATGGTTATGACTACGACGAACTTCATTGCGCTGTTCACGACAGGGGTGTGCCTGAACCAAGGGGTGCTGCTCCTCCAAGACGTGACCAACTTGTACGGGACGCCGACGCAGCTCGTGGCGCTCACATGTCGGCTGGGCTGCGTCATCCCTGCCTACATGTGTCTGTTTGCGTCCATGTACTACTTGAGCCGGACGTACACGACCAAGTGGGTCGAGTCGGGTCGCATCAAGGCGTCGCCGACTCTGTGCATGACAACGGCTCACCAGGCGCGGCACAGCCGCCGCCAGTCGCCGCCGTCCGTCTTCGGTGTGGTTAGGGTACGGACGTATCCGGATATCCGACGCGGCCACCTGACGGTGTTGGCATAGAAGCGCGTAAAGGCCGCGACCACTAGCGTCGCCAAGGCGGCTCAGCAGCGCATCCTCAACATGCGCGCCGGCTACACCCACACAATGCAGTTCATCACGTTCGTCGTGGTGTTTATTCACATTGGCCTGCTTGGTACCGGTGTTTCTGTTTTGCTTGTCGTGACATACAAACTGTGCGATGGACAAGTAGTTATGTGCTAACGTTCGTTGTGTTGTGGGTGTATGTATGTAGGCACCCTCGTGTACGTGATCGCGCTGCAGTTTGGCCGGCGGGACATTTACTCGGTGTACTTTCAAGGACTGTTAAACGCGACAATGTTGGCACACCGGTCGAGTTTTCGCCTGAGGTGCGTGGGGTCTAGCTGGACAATGACGATTCATTTTTGATGTCGTATTGTGCATTTCACCCAAGTTTTGACTTGTGATTTGGCCAAATGGCATTCGAATCAAATTGACCTAGTTTAAGCTTGTGCAAACTATACTTTACACAGGTACGATGATATATTTAGTTTTGCGAAAGAACTGGGCTGAATCAAACGTTTGGATTGGCAGAAATTCGACAAGACGTGATTTGATTGGAGCTTAGGTTGTTCTTTAATCCATTCTAGTTTCGAATCGATTTTTTGACAAGATCTCATGGTTATCTATTATTGGGCACGTTTTTCGTGTTTGTATTCAATGCGTCGAACAGGTTTGTGTTGTCGGCGTCGGTGACCGTGCTCACGTGCTTGATCTTTCTGCTCGCTGCCCAAACTGTCCTGCCTCGCCGTGTGCATCTAGAATACTCGGCCTACCTTTGCGTGGTGCAGATGCTCGGCATGATTGTGTCGTATGAAGAAGAAAACTTGCGACGGTACAGTACTGTTTACCCCCCCACCCCCTTCAATCTATAAAATTGGCAAACATTCCCCTTCACTTTGGACGAGCGTATGTAGGTCATTTTTTATCAAAAAGTCGCTGCGGGCCCTCGAGTTTGGTGCGAATTTTCGTGTCCGTGTGTGTGTGTCGGCGTGGATTCGATCCAGAATGCTACAGCTTGCAATACGGGCAAAGTCGGGAAGCCATGACGTCGGGAGGGGGGATAGTAGCGAGCACAATCGAGGAACCCAGGGCACTACGACCATTCCCACGACCGACGTCCTGGCCGACAAGAACCTAAGGGACCTCCAAACCCGCCTCAATCGAAAGCACGTCGTGATCACCAACATCCGCCCCCGGTTCAGCCAAGCGTCCAAATATGCTGTCTACACCACGTGCGGCAATCTGTGTGTGGCCCTCTGCCAGGCCATTTACTACCTTGTCGCAGAAAAATAAGACGCTCCGTTTTCGCTGTCGTACATTGTGGGCAACATGAATATCGACTTCAATGTACGGCTTGTAGATAGATATATACAAGTAGATGTACAGGCCGCGAGATCACCTTGACGTGACCTTGTACTGAGGGGACTACAGAGACTGACGCGGAGCACGCCGAGCGGCTCGACGCCACGACACAAGACTACGAACACCTTGGAGAAGTTCTAAAGGTTGCATATATTTATAGTTCCAAGCAGTGTACTACCGGACGTAGGGCACCAGTCATCGGCAAAGACACCAGTCATCCGCACTGTTCTAAGCCAATAGAAATGCCTGAATAACTCTTATTGGTCAAAATGTAGTTCTTCAAGAATTAGTGCCCCTTATAAATTAGAGGTTGGACCTGTCAATTTTGTGTTGATCATACAGAAATCGCTACTGTAGCAGTTAATACCCATTCTAAACACATATTCCTTTGATATCTAATATGATGACAGCATCCCACGAACTAGAGCGTGGAGGATTCAATACATTACACAAGTCTAAAACGTGTGCCGATGACTGGTGCCCTACAAAAAACGCTACTTTTGAAAATCCTTACTGCACGTGTTTACTATTGAAATTGATATCCTTTAAACCTCAATTCATGAGCTGAATCTTGCGGTTATTTTGATATTTGTATCACTTCAATATGTGTTGTAGTCAACGAGAAATGGACGAACAAAGTAAGCAATGAACGATGCTGATGACTGGTGCCCCACGTTAGTATATAAGAGTATTAGACACTTAGTTTATGCGAAGCGGGCGCATCTTAATACAGTGTTAGTAAGTTAGTCTGACTGGCTTGGTGTGTAACGAACGTTACCTCGACGCAGCATACGCGGCAGAGGAGATTGCACCAATCAGATGCAATATGTACTTAATTTACCCCAATTGAACCAATAAAAGTCGTACCTGACAAATGTTACGTACTTCGAAGTACGTACTAATAATAGTTCCAAGTAGTTAGCAAAATGAAAAATTGGTTCCAAGTACAGTTTCCTACGTTTTTACCTATTTTTACGCAACTCACTACAGTACTCCCTCGCGATAGTGAACCCACTTAAACATTATATCCCACAAAACCTAATAACATTTTTGAGGTAATCAGCAATAACATTGTAGAGGCGTTTCAAAATTCAAAACAAACACAAACCACCTGCCGAACAAATGTCGTCACCAGCGTCGAGGATCGGGCTGACAATTGAGCAGACGAAGACTATAGTGGAATATGGCATGTCAAAGGAATTGAGTTGCGCCAATGGGTTAAGTCAACCATGCCAGTGTGGCTCAACTCCATGGTGGACGTCGAGGGCATACACCCGACACATAAATCCAAGCAGCAACCCCGCACACCAAAGCTAGAAGCCAAACTATTTGTCAAGAAGGGGCACTTTGGCCGTTCTTGCTTTGGCCTTTTTCGCCGAGGTTCGGTCACTTACGGATAATATCCGGCCATCCGGAATTATCCGGTGTTCTCTTTCTGTAGAAACCGGACTGTTTATGCCCAATCATAGGTCAGCTAAACAGTCCGTTAATAATCATCTTTAGTTTTGCCCTCGACCACACAAGTGTTCTTCGTCGTCGTTCCTCCCCAGTGCTACCTCTTTATCGTCCCTCTTGACACTATTTAAATGTTCTAAGACGTGCTTTATTGTAAGCTACTTAGTGTACATATGAGGAAATATAGCCTACCCCTGGGCCAAATTACGAATTTCGATTGGCTGTTGAAAGGGGGCGTTCGCCCTGATCTTCTTGATATTTCACAGTTACAGTGTAATGAAGCGATTTGTCTATAAATACAACAACCACTTAAAATAGTCGCACCCA
>NW_009798285.1:496691-510738 GCF_000520075.1 Aphanomyces astaci
ACATTATATCCCACAAAACCTAATAACATTTTTGAGGTAATCAGCAATAACATTGTAGAGGCGTTTCAAAATTCAAAACAAACACAAACCACCTGCCGAACAAATGTCGTCACCAGCGTCGAGGATCGGGCTGACAATTGAGCAGACGAAGACTATAGTGGAATATGGCATGTCAAAGGAATTGAGTTGCGCCAATGGGTTAAGTCAACCATGCCAGTGTGGCTCAACTCCATGGTGGACGTCGAGGGCATACACCCGACACATAAATCCAAGCAGCAACCCCGCACACCAAAGCTAGAAGCCAAACTATTTGTCAAGAAGGGGCACTTTGGCCGTTCTTGCTTTGGCCTTTTTCGCCGAGGTTCGGTCACTTACGGATAATATCCGGTCATCCGGAATTATCCGGTGTTCTCTTTCTGTAGAAACCGGACTGTTTATGCCCAATCATAGGTCAGCTAAACAGTCCGTTAATAATCATCTTTAGTTTTGCCCTCGACCACACAAGTGTTCTTCGTCGTCGTTCCTCCCCAGTGCTACCTCTTTATCGTCCCTCTTGACACTATTTAAATGTTCTAAGACGTGCTTTATTGTAAGCTACTTAGTGTACATATGAGGAAATATAGCCTACCCCTGGGCCAAATTACGAATTTCGATTGGCTGTTGAAAGGGGGCGTTCGCCCTGATCTTCTTGATATTTCACAGTTACAGTGTAATGAAGCGATTTGTCTATAAATACAACAACCACTTAAAATAGTCGCACCCACCTTGAACTGATCAGCAGAAATTTCCGCCAATTAAATGGATGTAGTGTGCCGATACAGCGTTTGATTGGTAGATATCCACCAATTGCATCGATGCATTTGGATGAAACAGCTGGGTTTGCTTTGATTGGCTGAAAATATTTGTTTCGAATCAAAAATACTAATTTTTGCTTTTGTTTCGTTTTTTTTGTTTTAAACATTGGCCACACCAGACAAATGTACATTATATTAAAACACAGACATCTGAGACAAATGTACATTATAATAAAGCACAGAGTAGTATAAAACACATGGGATCAAGGGGAGCATTTATTTAAAGAGGTACACAAATTTCAAGGTGGGTGATTGGCTGACCTTAAAGTGCCCCATGTCTCTTAAATTGGAACTCTACGTTAGGTGTGCCACCGCCTTCTAGTGGCCTCCTTGAGCATGACAACCCCAGACTAACTTTAGTCAGTGTCACGATGTCGGTTATGACGATTGTAGAGCTCGCTACGAGTAACGTTACCAATACAGTATTCTGACTGACGGGTTCATTTTCCATATCAGTACCATTGTGGGTATTGATTGTTTGCTCCAGGTTTTGCCCACGAAAACACACATGCGTTTTACACCGTGTATTTCCCAGCTTTGCTCAGTTCATTCAACTCCCTCGCTGCTCAGCACAGCCACAACAAAAGACAGCAGCAACAGACTTAACAGCAATGGCGGGTCACGACACGTCGACTTCTGCTCCATGCTGGTCCAAAGCAATCACATACAAGGCTGGTCGGGTTTACAGTTGAGCTTTGTAAATGGCGTCATCCGGATATCCACCAGCTGGAGATTACTTCAGTTAACCCCCACTATCAAAGGAATAGGTTTAACATGTTTAACGTATTCACGCGGGTCGTTTACAGTAAGGAACTCATTAAAACGCTTCACGTTATACTCTTGCGCTGAACACATAATGTGGCTGTAGAAGCAGGCGACGCAGCACTCGCACATTTTCTCGATGAGTCCATCGATCAAAAAAGTGGCGGCGGCGTCTCCCGCGCGCCAGGACCAGCTGCGTCACGGTGAAACCGGACCGACCATTCTCACCCCCAAACTACAGTCGCCACATAGCCAGTACCAGCCATCCTCATCCAAAGCGGCGGCGGCGTCCAGTGTAGAGAATGGCGTGCGCGGTTCGTTCGCGTCAACCAACTCGGTTGTGCTACTACAACACGCGCGCACCGAAACGCCTAGTCTTCCCCTGGAACACGACGCCGCAGCCACTGCCAACTCGTCGCATCATTGCTTCGTGCATGCTGCATGGACGTTGGTGTCGTCTGTCGCGATCGGCGCCATCTTCATCAGCGTTGTCGTGCTCGTCGGAAGCGAGGGCGTCCACTTCCTTGCGTCGTTCCTCGTGTCCATCTTGAACTACGAAATGTCCTGGTACAGCTACGCGATCATCCAGACGTTGCTTCGGCCGTTCCAGCTTTACTACGAGATGGACGTGCTAGCGCCGTACCGCGATACCAAGAAGGCCGTGACCGTCGCCGACGCATGGAGCGTGCGCACCGGCATCCCATCCGTCATCATGTCCGTTATCGTGTCCGCTCTGATCATGCTGCTCGCGTCCGGCAGCATCGCGATACTTCAGCTCTACGGGAACTTAGGCCTCAGCACTTCAACGTTCTACCTCGTCATCGCGTACGTTGCGTCCACGTCGTTCGTCGCCGTCGCGTGCGCCATGCAGACGCCGACTCCCATGGATGGCGCGATCCTCCTCCTTCAGCAAGCGTCGTTCAGCATCAACGCGTTCAACACGTACTTCGACTTCCGCGAGGTGGTCGATAACGAGTTGCGTCAGATCATGCTCATCGACGGCGGCTTCTCCATCGCAGTCGCGTTTGTCCCGATAGTGATTCTGCGCATCATCCGGTCCTCCGAAGTCGCGCGCACGGGGCTCACGCTCTTGCTGGACCTGTTTTGCCTCCAGTACATCCCGTCGCTGGTCCTGAAGTTGGAGTCGGTTGTGGACATGCTGCTGCTACTGGATCTTGATATGGATCCGGAGCTGATCATTCCACTCCAGGGAGTGTACGCCATCGTCAGCTGCTTCCTCGTGATGTGGTCGACGGACCTGGTGACGGCGATGCTCCCTGCGCCGCGGCCGTCGTGTTCCGTCAAGCAGTGGATGGTGGTGGTGGCGGGCATCGGCGCGTCGATCCTGTCCAACGTGGTTTTGAAAGTCGCGGTGGCCCCGGCCCACATGCCGCTTCTGAAGTGGTACCACATCGTGCTCATGGTGCTGGGCAGTTGCTTGTGCCATGTCGGAGCCACATTTGCCACGTTGTTGCGGTCCATGGCCAAGGACACGTCGTTGCGCAGCAAGTGGCTCGTGCGTCTGCACTACTTTTTGCTCCTTGGGTTCTTCCTCGCTATGTACAAGCGCGTCGAGTGGTCGGCGACGTACTCGACGACGATCGAGCGCGACATCCGCCAGTTCGAGCGCAAGTGGCAGCGCCTGGACAACGCGTCCTTTGCCGCGCACGAGGACGACGAAACGCAGTTCAGTTTCTTAGCAACGGTCATGCAGTTGTTTGAGAACGTGCACATGTCGTACACGCCCGTGCAGTTGAACGAGTTGTTTGTGCGCTCAACACATGGATTCCTGCTGGAGATCGGCACATGCATCGTGGCGTCCGTGGAGGGCAACGTCACGGGCAAGCACTGCTTTAGTGGATTTGGTTAACCAGAATGCTGGTAGTTAATAGATGATGTACATAACGTTACGATGGAATAGAACACTGCAATCCTCCTGGTGTTAAACATGTGCGACACCGTGGATGGATTGATATGAAGCCACACCGAAGTTGATGTAAAAGTCCAAATTAAAAGCACTTTTTCCGAGACGCTAATTCATCCAATTTAAGGTGCACCATTTTAAGCTTAGTCTTTATATACCCAATTGCATATTTTTTGGGCGGTTAACCTTTGTAGGAATTGATTGGCTAATTCGCGTACACCTTAAATTGGACTTTGACGGCCAATAAGACTCTGCTATTACAAATCAGTTGGTATTTGTCATCGAAATCGAATTTTTAAGTATATAGCCCAATCAGAGCTTAAAATAAATACGTTACGTCGATTCAATGTGTGTTAACAGTAAAATCCAGTGCAGTACAACGTACCAGTAGTAAGTACTACCGTATTCCCCTTGTGGTGAGTACCTATGATTTCTCCGGTTGGACCTGTACCGGTTTGGAACATACTCTGGAGTATCGGCCAATGACGAAAATTTTCATGGTTCAGGTTGGGCTTGTACCTAGTTGTCTCTAATTGGACAGAAATATCCAATCACCATGCGTTAATTATTTTCATCCAATGAAATATAAGTCCTTTGATGAATTTAGACCAATGCCCATGCCTGAATAGGTTTCAAGGTACCGGTTGTGATCAGATTTCACTTACATTTTCATACATACTGTAGTGAAGCGACGGAATGTATGTCGTTTGCCGATGTAGTATCGTGGGAGGCATGGAAACTGCAGGGCTGACCATTTGTTTGCATCGCTCGAGGACGTCACGTGGGGTAGGAGAGAGAGTGCTGTGGTGGGCCAAAGGAGTATCCTCTGTGACGTTTCGAGGGAATGGTTCCATGTTGATTAGAGCTCGTCGTGGTCGTCGTCGTGGTAGGACGTTTCGTGGGCCAGCGCGTACAGGATCTCGTCTTCGAGAGAGTTGAGGTTCACGTTGTGCGCAATGCGCTTCCACGGCTGACCGTCGACGACGAAGAACTTTTCAAAGTTCCACGCGATGTCGCGGCCGTCGTCGACGTTGGATTTTAGCCACGTGTACAGCGGATGGGCGGTCGGTCCGTTCACGTCCACCTTTGTACATGAATGAGTCCCAAGGAGAATGAACAGGCTCGACAGGATCTTCATACCTTGTCAAAGATTTGAAACTCGACGTTGTACGTGGTTGTGGCAAACTGGACAATGTCGTCGTACGTTCCAGGTTCTTGCGCGCCAAATTGGTTGCTCGGGACTGCGATGATTTCAAAGCCGTATTGGTGGTATTCGTCGTAGTATTTCTAACGAGGCAAGCTTCAAGAAGACACACGACGTGCACGTGTTGTAATGTATGTACCTGCAACGCGCGGTAGTTGACGTCAGTGAACCCGCACTCGCTCGCGACGTTGACGACGAGGATCACGGGCGTGTGGTCGTAGTTAGAGAGGGGGTAGTCTTCCCCGTTCGCGGTCTTCAGCGTAAAGTCGTAGATGGACGTCGATGCCGCTACCGCCGCCAGCATCAGCGCCATCGCGAGAGTCCGCACATGCCGTCGCATGATTGTCAGGTTGCGACTTTAGAAATGAAGTTTGACAATATTATTATGGTTGATGACATTGTCCGGATAATTCAACTGTTGCGGATAAACCTTTCCATTTCAATTTATTCTATGCTAGTATCAGTTTACACGATCTTTTGAACCAACTGTACATGTGGCGATGATGGTGTACTATGCGTAGGAACTGCCTTACTCGAGCCCTGTGCCTGTGGACTACTACGGGTTGATGTCGCTCCTCTTGATTGTCGTCGGTCTCGTATTCACGGCGGGCTACTTCACCAAGAGTATCATCGTGGAATATGCATATGCCGCGATGGCGTCGCTGTTTCTAGGCACATTGCGTTCTTCCTTCTCCTCTTGGGTGGAGTGTATGTTTGACGAGGAAGGATCATACTAACATTACGTCCTCTGTTCTCGTTTACTTCGTAATCTCATCCTTAGGCCCCTCTCGACCACCGATGCATCGACGGCGTACTGTACATGTAGGGATGATGCTTCATCGTGGTTACGTTGACCCTGGCATTAAACTATAGTACACCGTCGTGACAAACTTTTGCTTGTACCTACTCATCACATGCATCATTCATGCTCGTCAGTTGGATATGATGTTCCTTACCGTTGTGTGAGCCCGAGCACCATCATCCCATCTTTGATGGCCGTGCAGTACAAATGATTCAGGGCAACATGTTGGGGTACTGGCAAGAGTCGGCAGTCCACACTCGGAGGCGCCTACAACACACACATGGGACTCCCATGACGATGTATGGGTGGGTGAATTGCCTTGTTCAAGATGATGTGGCGCAGGTGCGGCGGCAGGGGGGGCGGCTCCTTGGTATATTCGTCCAAATCTGGAATGAACCGACCGTAGACCGTCGTATCGGTCGCATCAGTCTCGTCCGCCTTGTCCAGATCTACGTCCGCCAACGACGTGAAGTCTGACACGTCCACGTAGTTGTTGATGTTGCCGTCGACGTCTGCCACCGTGGGCTGGTCGGGGGCGAAGCGCCACTCGTCGTCGACAACAAACTTGTACGCGTGTTTCCCGCGCGGGAGGTTGGCGATGTACGTGAAGTCGTTCCCGGATCGATGCATCGGCACATGCGCCGACCATCCGTTGAACGTCCCGGTGATGCACACCTACATTTACGAGGAAGAAGGGGGTGAAAAGAGGAAGGGCATGACGAGTACGAACGTACGTTGCGTCCACCGTGTTCCCATCGAAACACCATGGGAACGATGTCAGGTTGCTTGGTCGCCGAGGACGCAGTGTCGTGGAGGTGGCTGCTGCTGCTTGACGCACCATGCCCACTGGAAGCATCCCCTGCCGCATGCACATACCGAGGGGAATTCGTCGCGTCCATGTCCATATCTGTATCGCTGTTCCGCATCGTGGTCTGGGTCGGACTGCCGTAGTACACACCTTCCGAAGGGTAATGTGCTCCATACGTCGAAGTGCCCGCTCCAGTGTGTCCGATGTCTCCTGTATTCATGGACGTCCCGGACGACGTATGCTTTTGGGACGACTCGTGCATCGTCCCCAAGTCGGTGGGGTGCGAGTCATGCGGCTTGCTCGAAGTACTTCCCATCGCTTCAACACGTCAACTACACCGAGGGAACATCATCATCACGAAGGAAGACGTTTACATCCACGGCGTCCTACACAGAAGGAAGGGCACACCGAAGCAAGGGACGTCGTAGCGGATCCAACGCGAAGGCAACGCAAAAGCCAAATTCCCTTTGCAAAAGAACCTCCTGCATTTGCAAAATCGGCGTTGAATTTCTCAAAACATCCCTAAATACCTTCTTTCCATTAGCTCCTTTTTACTCCTTTTTCAATATATATATAAGGGTGAGTCTGGTAACATTTCAAAATTAATACTTCGAAGTATTTCATTAGTGGTAAAAAGTCGGACAGGATATACAGGAACCAAGTGATCGTTGGACTGTTTGTCCCACTGTCTTGTTCGTTGTAATATTTATTATATACAAAAGCGAAGTCAAAACCAGACGTGAGAAATTAACAGAAGAAGGTCGGACCGAATGTCCTGTATTCATTGATTGGTTAAAAGTGCAATGACCTTGGCAGGTGAACAACATAATGAAGTTTTGCCTGCAACCCGCCAGCTAGCAACGACAATAGACAGATTTCGAAAACGGTGCCGTGGATTTGCCGTGCCCTAACTTTTTACAGCACAGCAAGTCCACGGCAGTAGACTCATCGATTTCGAATGTATCTGCTGTATCCGTTAATTATCCGAACAATTACATCCAGCAGCCATCTCGAAACCTCCGAATGCTGACCGTGATCGAACTCGGCGAGTTCATGCGCCAACGACGCAAGTACCCCTTTCGCCGTCGCATGCGTCTGTTGCGCATCCTCTTGTGTGCTGTTGAGCGACCACTTGTTCCGGAGGGTCGGTTTGACTTCGCCAAACTCACGAACGCTGACTGTGTGTTGAAGTTCCGATTCGACTCGGCCGGGATCATGGCGTTGTGTGAACTTTTGGGTGTCCCCAATGTCCTGTTGACCACCATGGGAGACCGTTGCCTTGGCATTGACGCTCTGTGTATTTTGCTCAATCGAATGTCGTATCCTCGCCGTTTCTACCACATGATGGCGTCGTTTGGTCGCTCACGTGAATCGCTCTGCCGCATTTTCAATTCCCTTGTGGACATGCTGTTCGACCTATGGCAGAACCATTTGTACATCTGTTTGAACATTGTTACTGGCCGTCTACACAACTATGAAGCTGCGATTGCTGCGAAAGGTGCAATGATGTACAACATTTTTGGCTTTATTGACGGCTCGAAACTGGAAACATGCCGAATCTCTCAAAAACACAATCGTACGACGTCCGACGCTCATCAATATGGTGATCTCCAGCGTCTCATCTACAGTGCGCATAAACGTCGTCACTGCCTGAACTTCCAAGCCATCACAGCACCCGACGGTTTGTGTGTTCACTTTTGGGGGCCGATTGAGGGCTCACACCACGACACAACTTTGTTGTGGTAAAGCAAGTTGATGGACTACATGGATCATCATGCAGTGACGTTTGACAATTCTCTTATCTATGGTGACCCTGCATATGGTGTACTTCCGTGAGTGTGCAGCGGCTACAAGGGACCATTGAATGATCCGCGAATGCAAGAATTCAACGCATCAATGAGTCGCGTTCGCCAATCTGTGGAGTGGAGCTTCTGTCAAATGAAGTCGCAGTGGGCATTTGTGACATATAAGATGCAACAAAAAAATTGTTGCAGAGCGTTGGAAAAACAATTTGCCTGGCAATGTTTTTCACAAATTGTCAGACGTGCTATTTCGGTGGAAACCAAACTAGTGTTTACTTCAACTTAAAACCACCAGCTCTCAAGGTGTATTTGGTAAAAGTGTAACATGGAATATACATCTTAGGCCTTATCAATGAAATGTCCAATGATTCGCATCATCTCATCGTTACGGCGGCTCTCGATATCTCGAATTTGCTGGCGCTCCTGTCGCCCAGCTCTCTTTCGGCCCGGTCTTTCTCGCGCTCTTCCATTTCGCGCTCGCACTTGAGCTTCTTGAACGCAAGCCTTTCTTTATCGAGCTCAACTTCCTTGTCTTGAGCTTCTAACTGTAAAATCAATTTCTTCTTGCTGAGGCCGCCGACGTCGGAGCCGTCACTCGACTCCAACGATTTGCGCTTCCCGCGCAGCATGGCTTGCTCCCGAACAAACTTGATACTCGCGGCTTTTTCGTCAGCCTCCGACAGTGGCGTGGCCGCCCTATTTTTCGTCGCAGCGTCATTGTAGAGGGGCACGAGGTCATCGAGGAGGCGGCTCTTGGGGGTCTTGTCTTCGGTGGCGCCTGAAAGCCGGGCCGCCTCATTGTTGTTGGACTTGTGCTGGCGAACGAGGAGAAGGAACCTGTTATGCGCCTTCTTACTGCCTGGCCGAGTGAAGCCGTCCACGTCTTTCAGCGTCGCGGCCATGGTGTCCCATGCTTTGCGCATGTCCTTCCGTTGCAGAAAGGGTCTCATGTTATTGATTTGGGTCAGTAGAATCTTGTCTTCTTCCTCCGTCCACCACTTCTTCTCGTGCACCTCCACTCCTTCGCTACCTTTCTCGGACATGCCGTGGCTGTTGGGATTTACAGAGTACAGGCTGCCGTGAATTTGGACAATTTCACGGCTTGCCACATGAAATTTTACAGGTGCCGTAGACTTTATAAATATTTGGAGTGTTTTTCTGCGGCAAATGCACGGCAAACCACTCCGAAATCTGTCTAATACAGTACAGTACCTTAGAGCCTGGTACTACTGGAGGTGTGGAGCATCCGTCAGGGGGATCCTTCCTCTGGCGAATGCTGGCTGTGGTAGTAGTGATTGCTATGTGGTGGGTGTAGCTGTGGCTGTGGTAGTAGTGGTTGGTTATTACTCCTGGAGGTGTGCATCCGCCAGAGGGAGGATCCCCCTGGCGGATGCTCCACACCACCAGTAGTACCAGGCTCTGGTACTGTACTGTATTGTCGTTGCTAGCTGGGTGTACAAGATCAAGTTGCAGGGCTTGACCAAGAATCAAGGCAATATGTTGTATGAGTGGAAGTTCGCGGTGCAGGAGCTCCAAAACGTTTATAACAGCACGATTGGCACTGGTTTGGGTCGTCCCTACACCTCGGCCACGGCTATAGCTTCATTGCATTTGGCATATAATGGCCAATTTGCCATCATCCTGGTTTCAGTGAACTTGGACGTCAGCTTTGTATGTTCCAAATGAAGATGGTCACATTTGCACGGCTGGCTAGAAAACGTAGACGTAATCCGGGTTTTTATGGCATTCCCGCATATACACCCTACTTAATGGATTGTACGGCACCCATATTTATTGGGCGTTACAGTATTTCTCAAATTTGTGGATGTAGGAGCACAATGAAGTCGGAATTGACAGACTGTGACCCCAAATGATGCAGCAAAAAGTAAAGGCACGATAATTAGGTCGAATTTAAGCCAATCAGAATTGAGTCGGATGAGATGTCCGACTTTATTCGATCACAACACATTTTCTCGCAAAATAGGATTAACCAAAATGCCATCTTCAAAATGGAGGTAAAAGGACATGTTTGGGCGATCATGCAGTGGCATGTCGAACGTCTTTTTGCACCTGGTTGACCTGATCTACGACCGCTATCAGCATATTCTGTTCATGGGCCCCAACCGAATTGCTAGTAGGCAGGATGAGTTCTGCTCAGTCATTTCAAACCGGGGTGCCGAAATCGATAATGTTTGGGGTTTAATCGATGGAACCGTGCGAGGGTGTTGCCGTCCAAGTGGGGGCACTGAACAACGAACCATGAACCATGTACAACGGCCACAAGCGGAAGCATGCGATCAAATTCCAGTCCGTGGTGACGCCGGATGGCCTCATATCACATGGCTTTGGGCCAGGTGAAGGGCGACGCCATGACTTGACGCTTTTGCGCAAGTCGTGCCTTGAAAACGTCATCGCCTCGAATCCAAGGTTTCAGGTGTACATCATCTACAAGGACCCAGCGTATGGCCGTTCGGACCAATTGGTTTCTCCGTTTTCCGGTGGTCGTCTGACAGAGGCGCAAAATCATGTCAATGCGAGTATAAGTCGCGTGCGGGTGAGTATCGAGTGGTCGTACGGGCAAATCCTGCAATATTGGCCAATTGTGGATTTGAAAAAGAAGGTCAAACTAGGTTCCGACCCACGTTGCCGTCCTGCTGACAAACTGTGTTACTTGTGCCCGCCAGCGTATTCGATGCGCGACATTTCACGAAGAAGCTCTACCTCGATGTCCTCCATCCATGCGATGTACGTTTTGGGTGCTCGAGACTGTGTCTCAGCCATTGAGAGTAATGTCAAGTCCATGTTTTACAGGACACCATGAACTTCCACCATCTGAGTTTTGATTGGCTTGAGCGTTTTTGTAATATGGGCTTTAAAATATACGAAATTGACGTGCCATTTCATATACTTGAGGCAAATTCCGAGCGGAATTTGGACACCACGAAGTTCGTAGCAGTGAGTAACCCGAAGTTGGATTCCTGTAATTTCAAAATACAGGATTGCTATGTGTCTAATAATATGGCGTTTTGGACCCCTTCAACGAGTAAATACCACGTGGAATTATTGGATTTGGGTTTAAACTCTTCAAGCAAGACTTGTTTCAATTTTGATCAGATTTGTTGAATTCGACCCCAAAATGGCGTTTTGGGCCTGAATATTGCAATATTTCCGATTACCAGACGCACCCTAAATTACTGATCCAATCCTCAATGTATTTTAATAATAGTATATACTTCGAAGTGATATTATTGATAATAATACTATTAATTTACCAACTAGTACTACTATTATTAATACCATAGTTCCACGTAATAGTACTACGTAGTATTAATAGTAGTAGTATTAATACAGTTCGTCGAAGTGTTTTGAGTACCGGTACTTTGTATATTTCCACGTCTTATTCTCCATAAAATTGTTCTTTCAACCTAACCTTTGTACTACGTATTAATCGTACATGTAGGTGGCATCCGACATCAAACCGACAAATTTGAAGTCGGTGATTGGATAACCGACAAATGGTTGAATTTTGATTGGTCAGTTACTTTTAGACAATCCGATTGGACGATGTAGTTGTCGTGGGAGCAACATATCGTTCACATTGAACATATACAGCTTACTATTTGTTGAAAACACAGTCGGATCGACATAACAATAACCAAGACTTCGACACAGCATATCCCGAAAATAACCATGACCTCGACTCAGCATCCCGAGAACAAAGATAAACAATCAAGGTGAGGAGTTTTGACTAGTACGAGAAGAGAGAAGTAGCTGTTGTGCTTGATGCGTACATCCATAGACAGGCCGTACGAACTTCCACCGACGCACACGGCATGTTCATCTCTGTGAATTCGTAGGAACCCGGTGTTGCCAGAGCCACAACACTGGGGCTCGAAGGAGTTTGTGTTCCGGTGCTTGCGTTAGGCCCTGGTCGGGGAACGTCGACTCCACACCCGTCGATGCTTTTGACAAATCATATGGGATTTTTATCCGGAAAGTGTTAACACCGGACACTGTCGTCACTTTTGTGTTAATGCCTGCCGCCACTTGACAATGGTTGATGATCATGTCGTTGTGTCTTCTGCCATCCTTGCTGTGACTGCTGCATGCTTAGCTGTCACGTCCACCGGCCCCCGCCACGAGAAGTACAACATTCTCACTGTAACTCACATTGAATTTTACTCCATGCTTGGTAATTTGGCGTACGAGCAGTGGTTTTTGTCCAATCTGCGGTGTGGTCAAGTCACGTTTATCCAACTGGTCAGGGTCCTTCGTGCTGAAATGGTGGCCTATAGTTTGCGGGTGTCCCTGCACTCTTTTGAAAAGAAAGTGGCAATTTTCCTGTATTTTTTGGGTTCCACTGGTGGACGATTGCCTCAACAAATTCAGCTAAAAATATGTAAAATAATAATGATGAAATCGAAAATATATATCAAGAAAACAATACCTTTATCCGTGGAAAACAATGACTCCCGGCGAAATCCATCCCTGGATCCCCAGTACTCCAACATGCAC
Source organism: Aphanomyces astaci (assembly GCF_000520075.1). Lineage (NCBI taxonomy): Eukaryota > Oomycota > Saprolegniomycetes > Saprolegniales > Verrucalvaceae > Aphanomyces > Aphanomyces astaci. The sequence continues at coordinate 509,363 of NW_009798285.1, forward strand.
GCAAAATGCGCTGGGGCGTTGATAACAACGCCGTTCCCTGTCGGCCTGGGCAGTGAAGGCTTGGTCAAGGCCCACTCCGATCTCATCTTGGTAAACTAAAATTGTAAAAATCAATAAAACTGTAAAAATCAAAAATCAAGTAATAATACATATCAAACATAAATACCTTGTCTTTCACCTGCTTGGCAGAATAGACCCGATTGACATCAATGCTGAGTTCCGAGGCCAGCATTTCGTACGCCTCCTTCTTCTAGTTGTTGTTCTTGGAGTCGAACCGATTGGCGAGTTCGGTTTTGTAGCGAAGAAAGAAGAGTCGTGCCACGCTGTCATCGCACCACGACGCAGACTTCTTCTTGCCCGTGTCGTAGGCACCACCCTTCCGTTGTTTTGGTGGTCCAGCCATCACTGAGTCGTTCTGCTTCCTCTTCGGAGCAACAGGCAAAGCATCGACGCCGTCCATGTTCGAACTTGCAGTGGACATCAACAAAGAGTCGACGGTAGTGTTCTGGCGTCGATGGTTCGTCGACACCACAACACTACCATCGACGCTTTTGCTGTCGTGCCTACCATATGTTCGTCATCCGAATATGGGCCAATGAATAACGAGCACCAAATATTTATCCCACTCTTCATATGCAAAAAGCGTCGACAGGCGTGGAGTCGACGTTCCCCGACCAGGGCCTTAAACAACTGCATTAACGTTAGCAACAAGTTCACTGACCCACCAATTCAATCGGAGTTATGTTGGATACTACATACGACATACTTATCGACCTTAGCAATGAAGTTATACATGTACTCGGGGATATGCGTCGCGGAGACGACACCACTGAAGCTCGCCAACCTGTCGTCCCCGACACCGCGATCATGTTGATGTACTGTACATTCACCAGGCGAGATGGCAGTGTCACATTTGGGATGTGTTGCCGATGGTAAACTCACGAATGATGTAGTAGACTGCAGCACGCTGATCTTGGTGTGTCCACAAAAGAGAGGGGTCGCGTCACCAACTCGAAATTGGTGACGCGAACCAAGAGGACGCCGACCACGCCACGCTCTTCTTTCCATTGTACTGACGCTCACGTATCTTCGTCATGGCATCTTTAAGATGTACCATTTCTAGATTCCTCAATGGAAATTAAAGCCATTGCAACGTCCCTGGAGGTGACAGGACTTCTGTACCCACGCCTGCATGGGACACACCAAGAGCTGTAGTCAGGCCGCTTGTAGCCTCTGCACGCAATAAACGTGACACCCGGAGCCACACCGTGTCCTCACGGTTCATATCCTGACAAGGTGAGGACATGAACCGTGAGGAAGGGTTCGAATCTATGTTGCACTCTCTGCACGCAATATTCGTGTGTCCAGCATTAGTA
>NW_009798285.1:512889-514516 GCF_000520075.1 Aphanomyces astaci
GCGTATATTAAAGTTGTTGCAGTTAAAAAGCTCGTAGTTGGATTTCTGGTTTGAGCGTCCGGTCGACTTTATGTCAGTACTATGGATGCTTGGGCCATATTTTGTGAGGATGCCTTTCTGCCATTGAGTTGGTGGTTATGTGGACTTGCATCGTTTACTGTGAAAAATTTAGAGTGTTTAAAGCAGGCGTTTGCTCATTTGAATACATTAGCATGGAAAAATAATATACGACTTTGGTGGTCTATTTTGTCAGGGTAATGATTAATATGGCACCCTTTACGGTTCAAGTCCTCACCTTGTCAGAGACTTGTATAAAAACCAACATACGACATTTGATCTTTGTATTGAAAATGAAGAGTCATCTACCAAAGAGAGCCTACGAAGTATTGAACTTTTAACCAATAAGACGACTAATGTCGGATAGAATTGTCGTATTCGCCAAGTTATCCATACATAACAGTACAGTGTTGCCAGAAAAACTCGACGAAAGTAGTACTCGTGAATAAAATAAATTTTTCGAAACCTGGGGATTGCAACAATAGATCCAATTGGATAAAATTGACTGCATTAATCAAAGATTGTGCTCAGCTGTGATTGGCCCAACTCAACTTGAAATTTGAAACTTGGACGACCATGTCAAAATGGCATTTGACGAAAGGCAGCGCCAGCCACCATGTAGCAGCGGCGTTACACGAACGCTGAGCGCAAGGCGGGGGATGCGTCCGTCCTCAACGACAACCAGTTTAGCCAACAGCACGCCATCCCTCCAGGGACGTGGAAATGATGGCGAGCGAAAGAAGCGAAGTTTCTGGCCAGCCGCCGCCATGGCTGCTTGGCAACACTGGGCGGCCAGGGGCGGAAGTCATTGTTCCCTTTCAAGGACGACCTCCTGGGGTATATGCGTGACCCACCACTGCGCTATCGCGTCGAACGCTTACGCTTACCCTTGAACTTTTGTATATATTGGTTTAATTGGCTTATTTTAGGCCAATCAAAGAAGTCGACCTCCGATTCGTCGTGACAGGATTTTTATATTTTTGAGTCGTCCGCGTCGACGAGTTGTACCACTCTACATACAAAGTCCCATATTGTAGGCAGTGCTACTTTCGACGAGTTTTAGATAGATACACTACTTGCAGATCGTCGTCGTCGCCATCGTGATGAAATACTATGTGTACAGTATGTGCGACATATATACACTACATATATATCGAGGACATGGTCGATGTTGTTATCCTCGTCCTTGTGCCGCCAAGATATCGTAGCGCCGTGCGACCTGGTGTTGGTACAAGTCCGAGATGACTCCGTCATAATTGCTTGGGGATCCAATGCGATGGTACAACACGAACACAGCGCCTAGAAACAGCATCGCATCTACCCGGTCCAGGAGCCCGCCGTGGCCCGGGATGAGCGTCCCTGTGTCCTTGACCCCCGCGAGGCGCTTCAACAGACTCGCAAAAAGGTCACCGTACCGCGAGATGGCGCCGCCGACGAGGGCAAACACGATGCGCCACACATGTTCGCGGCGGCGCTTCGCGATGAGTTCGTCGTTGATGGCGATGGCCGTCATGTTGATCCAGAGCGCGTCCACAATGAGTGTGGCGGCCAGCCCCAAGAGGATGCCGCC
>NW_009798285.1:517416-518192 GCF_000520075.1 Aphanomyces astaci
CAGAGATGGATCGGCGCAGCGGCCGGCCCGAGCGCCAAGTACACGCTGACTGCGGCACCGAGGAGAAGTCCAGACACGATGCGCTGCACCATGTTGTTGGTCTGGAACGCTGCAATGAGGGGGTTCGCGCTCACGCGCTGAGACGTGGGCGCCTCGACCACCGCGCCCTTGAACTGCTGGCGCGCCGCTTGCAGCCCTGCTCTCTGGTCGTTCTCGACGTCAGTTGTCATCTGACCCTGTTGGACATCGTCGTAGGTCCAATCAGGAACGCAGGTGGCGGAGGGCACGGTCTGCCGCATGGAGTCCAATTGCTGAGTACAAGGAAAGTACAGTAGAGTGCTACTTCGTTTATTCCACGCACTTTACGCCCAGCCATTGCGGATACGGTAGTTGCACGTGGCTTACAGTGGTCGAAGGCATCTAGGGAATATTTATGCATTTCTCAAGGTCCAGATGGCCTTTTTCAGTGACCTTCTTGTGTGTTCATAACTAAACGCCATATAAAAAACCTTCTTTGGATGTCAGGTGTAGAAATGAATATCTTGTGAGATATACCACAAAACATGACGGAAATGAGGCAAATATCACATTTACAAATAATAACCTATATCTCTTAATAGTAGTAATTTTGACTTTTATACAGGAAAGCTTATATGAGTACTCTCAAATATAATATTTTGAAATAACCCTAATCCCGATACCCTGGATGCCCCTTCGACCACTATTAATTGAGTTTTGGATTATTGTGCTTTTCACATATTTTGGCTAATCTGGGT
>NW_009798285.1:521529-525675 GCF_000520075.1 Aphanomyces astaci
TGTATTGAACTCTGAAATAGAATAATTAACACCAAAATTTTAATGTATTTTTATTCTTATTCAAAGTCTACTGCTTCTTGGGAATTGACCAGCTTCTCGAGATGAGACTCTTCTCCAAGGCGATTGCCCAACTGAAGGAGTGCTCCTTCAACGCTTGATTCATCACCTTGCACATTATATGCTGTTAAGTCCTATGTTAATGGTAGCGTCCTTATTCATACGTGGAAGCTTGTAATTATTACTTCCTTGCATTGCAATAGACGTTTGCATCAATTTCTGCAGCGTAATACATGTTTTGGACAATGTATCCTCTGGCAACTCATAAAACGCGACTTTTACAGCATCAATTAGTTCCTCGATACTTCGAGTACATTTTTGATGCTGCAGGCTTTGAATAGAATTAAAAAACCTAAATCTAAGACATTAAAGTCTGGACTATTTGGTGGCTGGTTAATAACACCAATGTTTTCGACTCCAGCGGCACGCAACACCGTCGTGACTTGTCGATGAGGACTTGCATTGTCCTGTTGGATTCGGACACCACGCGACAGGTCATCAGGGGGAAATTTCTTGATGATGGCAGGCACAACTCTCCCCAAAATAAACGCCTTGTACACCGTACCGTTGACATTTTTTGGAACAGTAACAGGGGCTCCCTTGGACCGATTCTTGCTGCCTCGAATGGCTCGGGCCACTTCATCGAATGGCCAGACCCCGATCTTACCATCGAAGCTCACCTTGGTGGAGGGGTTGTACCGCGGTCGTGCCACTGCAGCAAGAAACATCACCTTGGTGATGAAGTTCTTGGACTTGACCGATCGGGCTGCGACTTCTTCATCTTCGTACACATAAAACTTCTTTTTGACTCTTGTCAAATAGAACCATTTTTCATCAACATGTAGTATCTTTTTTAAGACATTTCTCCGCGAGGGCCGATACTAAAACCACATGTTGTGGAACCGCTTCGCCAATTGTAACGAGCCTGCTCGACCAGGGACGGTGTGTAATGTTTACAGTCAACGACAGATTTTAGGGGACACCCGAAGTTTCCTAACATATGGGAAATTGTAGCCAATCAAATGGAAAATTATAACCCATCAAATAAAAAAAGAGCATTGATCTAACATGATTGGCCAAAACCAACTCTGGCGCGAAAACATTTAAAATTAGTGGGCACTTGTCAGTCATGACTCGACACCAGTCACTTTGAGATATGGCGCCAAAGGACCGCGACAAAATTAGCCCCAAGAAGAAGCCACGTCAGCGGTATACGCACGCCGTAAAGCTCGCTGTGGTCTTCCAAATGCACAACCACCCGCGAACTCGAGGCAGCAACTGGCATTTCAAAGAGCTGCATTGCCCGATGGATGCAGCATGCGACTCAACTCCTCCTTGCTGACGGCCCACTCAAGCGTTACAACCTCAGTGGCGCTGGCCGCCCTGAAGAGATCCCCGACACGGCTGCCCTTGTCGCCTACATGCACAAGCTTCGTGATGCCGAGCGTGCTGTCACATGTACTCACCTAGTAAACTTCCTCAAGCGCCACCACCGACCGTGGCTGAACGTGTACCTTGCCACCAAGAAAGCCGAGTACCCCTCCCTGCTCCGTCTGCTGTAGCGATGCTGTCACCGCCACGGATTCACACGCCAGAAGGCCGCTAAGTCCAAGAAAACACTAGCTGACCTTGAAGCCATCCGCGCTGAATTCGCAGCAGACAACCACAAGTAGTCTGCTGCGAATTCAGCGCGGATGGCTCTTCGACGGCTTCAGGCCGGACACGGTCATCAATGTTGATGAAACTGGCATGACGTACGACATGCCACCGCATGCCATGTGGTCAGTTCGAGGTGGTTCGGCCAAAATCGCCGCGGGTGAGAAGAACTCATATCGTGTGACTGCTGTTCTGGCAGTGCGAGCAAATGGTGAGAAGCTTCCAATCCAGTTCATCATGCGAGGCAAGAACGGCGGTGCCATTGAGAAGACTGAGTTCGATGGATTTCCTATTGCCCATCACTATGCCGTTCAAGAGAAGGCCTGGATTGACTCACGTGTTTGGGCGATTTACCTGCGACAACTTCTCAAGCCACAAGTCCGAGAGCTTTCGGTACTGTTGCTTGACAATTTCGACCCCCATGTAAGAAATGAAGGACGCAAGATTGCAAGAGAAGAAGCTGGATGCATTGTTGCGGCCATCCCTCCCAATGCAACATGCCATGTGCAGCCATTGGATGTAGGTATTATGGCCCCTTTCAAGCGTCATTTGCGAAACTTGTGGCTTGAGGAAGAACTCATAGAAGGTAGTGATAGCGAGGAGGATGTAGATCTCATGACTGTCCCGGCGCAAAAAATGCGTCTATCTATGATTCATCGTGCCATTAAGGCATTTGGACGTATTACGCCGGAAGAAATCCGTCGTAGTTTTGCCAAAGCTATTCCAAAACAATAAATATGTTTTCTCCAATCATTAGTTTAATTTACGAAAAATGGAAAAAGTTCGACGCGCCCCCCGGGGCTCACTCAAGCACACAACGTGTTTTACCACTGCGATATCGCTTCAAGCGCTTATCTTTACGTGTTGTCCATCGATACAGCTAATTTAAAATATAGGATGTGTTTGAAATTCTGCAAATTGACTTGCTCTTGTCTGGTTGGCCACAAACTCGAACGAATTTCGAAGTACTTCGTGCAATGATCTTCCGTCATTACTGTATCAGAAATTCAAAGTACAGGGTGTCCCTAAGATCTGTCGTTGACTGTACTTCGCTCAACGCTTCATACCTCGTGCTTCGACCGAGCTTCTTCGAAGTTCGGTCCTCGTCTTCGTACGAAGCCCTTGTTATCCGGATTCCCTAGAGGAGGGACGGATGAATCCTTGCGGAAATAATCCGGGGAAGCCAGGGATCGAACCGACGACCTTTGAGTTAAGGAACCGATGTTCTACCACTGAGCTATTTTCTCTTCCCGATACAGGGAACGACGCTGAATAGTGCCGCAAGGTCGCGCTTTGATTGGATGTTCGATTGGCCAATTACAATCGATATCACCCATAATTTAATGGACAGACGAAGGAAGCATTGAAATGGAATATTAACTTTTACAGTTTTTTTTTAAACAATAACCTGGAGCTACAAGTCTTGTCTCTGAAGATACAATTCACACAGAATACGCATTAATGCAGTGAATACCTCTTCGGCATAATTGTTTCGTTACACACTGCACAATTGTGCCACCAAAGGTGGATGTGTCAAAAAATATGACAGACAAGACGATATTAATTTAATTACATAGTAAAATCAAGATAATATACGGACTTCAGCTTCAGTGATCATACTAGTATCCCATGCCTGATGAATAGCGCGCTTAAACATCACAATTCGCTTTTCCTTTGCCGTCACAGGGCTACTAGTCAAAACCCAGAAGTCACGTAGGTGCTGCGTAAAAGGACCCATGACACATACAAAGGATGGCAGTGGGGTGTGCTATTGGGCGGCAACGGATAGAGCACGCAGCCCAACTCTTCAACCACGATCTTCTCGCTCTCTTCAGTGACATGCGAGTCAAAGTTATCGAGAATGAGTATAGATGGGTTCTCGATGTCGTACGCCAGCACTTCTTGCAGGTAGCGCTTCCAAACGACAGCATTCATCCAAGCCTTCTCTGCATGGCTGTGTTGTTTCCCACGCCAGTGCCAACACAAACAACCAAATGGGGGAGTGCTGACTCCCTGCAAACCACACACTTGATTGACTTGACCGTTAGTACGACGTTGCAGAACCAAGAGTGAGATTCTGGCAGTTGACTGGGACAGGTGTTCAGTTTTCTACGTCCTAGTACTACTAGTAATACTACTAGTAATACTATGCCTTTTCGTGTTGGTTCGCCAGGGGTCGGCACCCGGTGGCCTCGGTTGAGGACCACCTGTGTCATAGCGGGACTTGGGTTAAGTCGCCCACCATAACACACACCCCAAGCCATGTCCCGCAGGACACACTTGGGCCTCGCTAATTCTTCGCTTTCGCTCGCTTCATCGCCTTGCGCAATGCATCGCCTTCGCTCGCTGCCTTCACGCCTTCCACGTACTTCTTCACCACAGCTGGGCATTCATGCATGAGCTTCTGCAGCGGCTCCCATGAGGACTCGATAT
>NW_009798285.1:539376-562850 GCF_000520075.1 Aphanomyces astaci
CTGCGGTCAGTGGAAGGGATCCACCCCACTGCACTCCGACGCCACTCGCCACCCATGCGTTGCGCATTCGCCCGTAGCTTTTCCTCATATGTCTCCCGCTTCTTCACCCAACTGACTAGGAATGTTCTGTCCATACAGGTGATCCGAGGGGGTTGGACATCTGTCACCACCAATGAAGGTCCACTGGAGTTGAAATTGGGCCCCCATCCTCCACTGCTTGGCGTCGGTGGTCCATTTGTAAGAGGTCCCCATCCCGCACTACTTGGCAGGGTGGTGTCCAGCATCCGCCGATCATGAGCCGCACGAGCCACTTTAGCATGGTCGATGCGCTTCTTCTTGGGGGGACGATTGGCTTTGTTGATCCGCCGCCGCTCAGCTTGCTTACGCTGTTCTTCTTGGTATTCCTTTTCTTCTTCCTCGCTGTCAGGAGTACTGTCCGGCCGATTTCGTCGCTCCGCACGTGGCTTAGCTCGAGCTTCAGCCTTTTCTTCCACTCGCTTCTCAGCATCGGACTTCTCCGTCGGCAGTTAGTCTTCGTCGACATAGGCACCTTCGATTGGGGGTCGTGGTAGTTGTTCCCAGTTTGGTCCCATGGTTTGTCCACCATATCGCCGCCGCGATTCGTCCCAGGTCATGGACGCCGCTCGCGCGCTACCCGTTGCCTTGTTAGTCGCAGCCAGCTCCTCCATCGTCTTCCGAACTTCCTCGCTCTTGGACTCTTCCACAGCCGGCAGCACATCTGTGGTCCCTCCAACTACCGGGACCAACGGTGGCTCCGTCACTGGTACTTCCTCCTCAGTTTCGCTGCTCACAGCTGCTGGCGCCGTTGCCGCGGCCTTCGGCTTCTGGGTGCAATCTTTCGAGTTTCTCGCCATTGCTCTCAGTTCCGTAGATCACTGGAACTAAAGTATACTTTGTGTTGTTTCCCACGCCAGTGCCAACACAAACAACCAAATGGGGGAGTGCTGACTCCCTGCAAACCACACACTTGATTGACTTGAGTTAGCACGACGTAGCAGAACCAAGAGTGAGATTCTGGCAGTTGGCTGGGACAGGTGTTCTGTTTTCTACGTCCTAGTACTACTAGTAATACTACTAGTAATACTATGCCTTTTCGTGTTGGTTCGCCAGGGGTCGGCACCCGGTGGCCTCGGTTGAGGACCACCTGTGTCATAGCGGGACTTGGGTTAAGTCGCCCACCATAACAATGGCGTAGAAATGCCCGCTTGGATACTCGTTAAACACCTTGGTTTCGATCGTCCCACCGTCAACTCCACGGATCACAAAGACGATAGGGAGCTTCTTGCCACTGTCAACAAGGCTGTCATGTGATAGGAGTGTGTTTCAGCGTTAGCCACGTAGCTTCCTTCACCCTTGATGGCCCATATTGAACTGGGATACATATCGTAGTGTATCCCGGTTTCGTCAACATTGTAGACGCAGTCCATAGCCACGCCGGGGTGGTCGGAATGGAATTTCTTGCCAAAGGCCAGGCACGTTTCCTCGGGGTCAACTTGGGTCTTCTTCTGACGGCAAATGCGTCGCTTTGAGAAGCCATGATGATCCATGAACTTTTGGAGTAGGCGAAGCTAGGAATTGTAGCCGGCCTTTCGTGTCGTTCAAACCATGGCATGACCAGCGCGAAGAAACTTCAACACATGGGATGATGTCATAGGCAGCTCGCTGCGGCGCAGGTCCTTCAGGTACGTTACAAGGTCATGACTGTCGGGAATGATCGATCGTCCGCCGCAGGTGCAGGTGTTCTTCTTGCGGGTTTTAGACCCTTTGAAGCTTGCCAGCTTTCGTTGGATCTGTACCCACAGGCGGACGCTGCGTTCGGCGTACGAGGATAAAATATTGCCACATAAGAATTGGTGAGGACCACATAGAAATTGCTGAGGGCCACATAAGAATTGCTGAATCGCACATAGTTTTTGCTGAAGTACACATGGGATTTGCTGAATTGAATATTGAGTATGTTTCACAGCGAGATCCACTTCAGCAGGCAGTGCGTTATGATAATTTCTGGACAGGTGTGACTATGAGCAATGTGATTGGTTATTAAACTCACATGTGAAGGAAGGGTAGGGAAATCACGAAATACCTTAAACTTATCGATGGCCCTATGACCAACCACCGATTGATAGCATGAAGCGGACGCGAATCAGGATGTAGTGTATATTACTGCGAGTAGCTATACGTATACATGGGACAACCTCGAACTGCCTAGATATAGAAAGAACCTTGCTTGCTTGAGGTACTAACGGATGGCTGAATGCGCAAGGGGATCGATCACTTACATACCCATGGACCCACTGAGCAGTGTATGTGAGGTGGCAAATTGAAGAATGACAACTTTGAAATGTGTGGTTGGCCATAAAATATACTTCAAGTAATATTTGTTAAATCAAAACGCAATATTTCTGGAAGATGATAATGTTGAGCAGGAGCATGTTGCCTCGTATTGCCTGATTAACTAGCCTTGCTTTACAGATACCTTATTCAAAACTAATAGAATGATTACGAGAGGAGCTGATACAGTATAGTAGAGGATTTGCCCGTTTTTGTTGCTCGTATCAACGACAGGCAATTCCATTTGTGCTAGTAAGGCAAGGCTAGCATTCGAGAGTCCTGAATCATGCCAGCAGTTGAGCTAGCACATAACGCATACGAGTACCAAGGAATATCACAGGGCTCCATCAAATTGCGTGCAATATGACTTTGCGTGGAAGCTAAGAATTAAAACGTACAGCTGTATGTGGACCTCAACCACAAGTTATTCGTGTAAATGCTAGCAATTTGGGTAAGAGTCGTGGTGAATCTACACCAGAAAGAAGAGGTTTCAGACTAAAAAGAAAACATTAGGCGCGACTAGCTCATAGTGCATGCAAATCGCTACAGCTGTATAGATTCCACCTTTACATCGTTTATAACCCCCCACGGCCTTATGTCCCCTCCACAACGATTCTGCTTGTGTCTTATCGACATGTGAAAGCACACAAGCACCATTTAAGAGGTTAAAACCACCATTCACGACATCATGCTCATAGTGTATGATAGATCGCCAGAATAGTAAGCCAGAATTGCAACCCCTGCACCTCCTCAGCCCTTATGCATCCCACCTTCTCCTCACAATATTCGACTTGTAGCATCCCCAAGCCAAATTGCCTAGCACATTTTATTGTTCTCAACGCTCACTCGAATATACAATTAGTACTGTCAAGGGTTTTTGGCCAAAATATGCTGTCCTCGTTTCGATAAATTTAGGATAGTTCGATCGTTACATTGGAGATTAGTATACTCTTGGAGTAGCAAATTGTAAAAAACTACCCAACAGTTACTAAATAAGTTACGTTAAGTTTCATGTGTGTGGTACTAAACCGTACTAGTACAACCAATGTTCCCAAATGAACCTCATACTAATGCAATATTGTATACTTTCGCTGTAGTAAATTATAAAATACTACCTGGCTGTTTCACAAACTGCGAGCAACTAAGTACAAAGCAACCAAGAGTAATTGATTCTCCATAATTATTCAGCTACTCGCGGGGTATACATATACTGTAGCTTGCTTACTTCCGGCAGCCACATCCCCGCATACATACTACACTACAGAACTGCCTCTGGTCAGCGCAACGAGTTGAAAGTGCGCCCGCACCATATCTCTGAGCTGACATACAGCCATGCGTCGCCAAGCCATCTCGGAAGCGACGTGCCATCGCCCGATTCTGGTGTATTTACCTATATAAATCGATAATTCATATACTGGTTTATTCGGAAAACTCAAGTTTTAGCATACATAAATCAAGTGAAAATGGAGACGACAACTATTCTGCGCCAGAGTAGAATACCTTATTCAGTACCTCGGTCAGGACCAAGTCGTCGGTAGCTGCTTTGGACTGAAGAATGCACAGGCTGATCCAAATCGGCAGCGGCTGTATGGCGAAAAACAACTTCGCCAGCAAGCGGCCAAGAAAGCGGAACCTGGCGCCTCACATACGAAGGGCTGTTGGAACACATACGAAGGGCTGTTGGAAGTGTGGTAGCGAAGGCCACAAGGTCCTGAAGTGCCCGAAGTGTCCGCCGGGCGAGGCTCAATGCCTCTTGGATCAGCGGTTCAAAGAAGCCGCAAGTCGCTGCTGTGGCAACGCCGGACAGTAGAGGCGAGGTCAAGCCTAAGGTGGTGGGTGCGGCCGCCGATATGGATGAAGCGACGGCGGCGCCGGTACTGCGCACGTTAGAATGCGCTATCAACGGACTCAAGGCGACGACGCTACTAGACATTGGTGCCGACCAATCTGTGCGTCACCGACACTTTTATCACGTCTCGAAACGCCTGGAAATTTTACGTCGGCGGTCCGACAGTTGGACACCGCCATCGAGCTGGGCGGTTTCCTCGAATGCATGAAGCTCCAAGTGGACCGCGACGTCAAGCAATGCCTGACCTTCGAAACGGCCGAAGGTACCCTGGTGTTAGAGAACCTCAAGTGTTGGATGGCCATTACAAGAAGGTCTGGGTGACCTCATTGTCAGCCACGACGTGATGGCGAAGCTCGGATATTGTCCGCGTTCGTTTTTACTGAATGCGCGGCGTGCGCAGAGTGTGTACGACCTGGACCGATTGGGCGACAAAGAAACGGAGGATAAAATATTGCCACATAAGAATTGCTGAGGACCACACAGAAATTGCTGAGAGCCACATAAGAATTGCTGAAGGAGACATGGGATTTGCTGAATTGAATATAGAGTATGTTACACAACGAGATCCACTTCGGCAGGCAGTGCGTTATGAGAATTTCTGGAAGTTTAATTACCAATCACATTGCTCATAATCACATGTGACTATGAGCAATTTGATTGGTTATTAAACTCACAATTTCAATGTGATTGGGTATTGTAAATGAATTCAGATCATGTGATTGGCTATTACTCCTTAAGTTCGTGATTTCAGGAGTGGGAGGACGTAACTGTAGCTGCTAAAATTAGATCTGTTCAGTATTGAGTACTACCTCCAGTCGGAAATAAACCAGCCATTTGGTGAAAATTGGTAAAATTGGTGTTTTGTTTGATGGTGTTATCTGATTTTGCCCTAAGTATGCTTGTTGTATACGTCTTAGTATGGCCAGTATCCCTGTGGAATATAATACCTTAAACATGAATACCCTAATGGATAAGTGGGTTCTACGCTATGAGTGTTGGTGGCTTACATGCATTCTACCTGCATCAACCAATAGTCAGTAACATTTTTAAACTATGTCTTGTACAGAATATAAATTACTGCAGGTGTATAATATAATCAGTATCAAATCGTGACAGATATCCGGATACATGTTTTCGGTCTCTATAACATAATTTATTCCGGTAAATTCTGAAAAAACCTCCAAGAATGAAATGGCTGGTTTATTTCCGGCTGGAGGTAGTACTCATCGAGGTGTTTGTTCGCTGTTACTCCTCCGGGGGATGTGGTCAAATAGTCAAGAATTTGCTAACTTCGTTTATACTTGGCGCGCGTGGAACATCATTATGGGCCACTGCCCTTTATGTATGGACAAGTTCAAAAGAATCTAATCTTGACTAAGGTGGGAATTATCTCACCCGACTACTCCAGGCATTAACATGGTGGCGCTAAGTACCATAATTTATCGGCACTCTATACAAAATTCTACTCTAATTCAGCTTATCTAATATAATATCACACCAATGTTCTCTACACAATGGAGTCCCAAACTATCGTACTTGCAAATAGTATGCTGCATAAATACGAAATATACAAATCGTATTATCGACCAAATTAGCTAACCAGAAAGCATGATACATCAGGCAACGTGCAAACGACGGCGACGGTCGCGAACCTGATAATGGTTCTGGCCTTCAGCATCTGCACGTCTCGTACAGCTTGTCAGTCGCCGTGGCGGTGTACTCATATCTGGAAGTCTGATCCCGACTTCGTTGGATACGGCCAGCACGTGGCTGCAAATGGCGCCACGAATCCAAAGCAGACAATCGCACCGCAAGGCAGTTGGGACTTGTGTTCGAACAACGATCCATCCACTCGCAGGTTGTTCGTGCAATTCAAACAGAGCAAGGTTCCTTGCAAGCGGTGCCCGGGCAGGAGGAATGGGTGCATGCATGCCTATGTCATCATCATCGCCCGGGTCCATCACCTGTGATTCGTGGCGGACATGCCAACGTTCAGGGACTTGACGTGGCACGGCACGAACGGTGATAGCAGTCGGTTGAAGTGGGTCTTCATTCGGATGGATACAGTTGGCTTATTTGCCCATGGTTTTTCGAGTTCGGTTGTACGGCAGCCATTGGCTAAAGAAATAGCGCCGAAACTTCCGGAGGCCCCGGCTCGTCGCCCACTTGTCGTGCACCACCGCCATTAAGTCGCCCAGGTCTACACGACTTGCCGACATATGCAGCAGATAGATGTCGAATGAGACATCTCGCCATTCTTCGTTCGTCAACTCAGTACGCATTTCATAGCACTGTATACAAGGTAAGCCGTATGTAATGATATCATGCATAGGTGAGTCATAAGCAATTTATATCAGACATACCTATTTGATGACGTGGTAAAAGCACAAGAGATATTCTATCTCTGGCAGCTGCTGGTCCATGGCTGTCGTCATTCCGAGGTACTGAGCCTTATCGGCGTCACCCATGAGCAATCGTGGCTCCCACGCAAAGTCGAGTTGGTCTTCAAACTCTTTCTTCAGTGACTTCAACAGCCAGGCCACGTCGTCATGAGTTCTTTGTGATGTGATGCAAATGCAGAGCACATGGAACGAGCCAGCCATATCAGAGTACCCAAATACGAATACTGGGTACCCTGACTTGTTAGTCGAAAATGTCGTGTCAACATGGCACAAGATCTTGCGGTGGGGGTTATCTTCCCAAATCGTTTTGTATCGATTCATGACGTCAAGCATCGTAAACCCTATGTACGAATATGAATGCATAACATTGTTATCGTATACAATATCATTACATGTGTCATTATTTACACCGCATTGAAATATCATACCGACTCGAAACGACTGCAGGCCACCATTACCTATGCGGGGCATGCCATCAACTTTTTCCACGCCGAATACGAATGGGTGATGGATTTCTTGATCTTCTTGTGCGGTTGGCAGAACCCAATGTTGCAACGCATCATCAACAGCCGGCACAGTACTTTTGTTGTGCAACTCCTTGGTTCGCACACGTAGTTGATGGATTGTTGCATTTGCCGGGGAGTTGGACGCGCTGCATCACCATAATTGCCCGACTGATAGAGTACACGCAGCATCTTGAACAGGGTCTTCGGCATACGTTTGGGGTCTTCGCCGATCCATGACCGCAAGTCGTGCAACATATCTTCGGTCACCTATTGACGCCAATATCATAATCATTGTTATGAATTGTTACCACCCAAGTTCGTACATGGGGCTTTACCGGTGATGCTATCCCATCCTCACCCATCATGTGGTATCCACACATACTGACAACAGTAGTATTGGAGACAAGAGAAGTTTGGATCTTGTACGCAGCCTCACACCGCGGTATTCCTTCGACGTTGGTGTGACATCTTTGGCTGGTGCACCTAGTGTACTGTGATTTCATATGATGAGGCTGGGCAAGGCGCGTGTCGTGCTCGTCAACATGAACCAATGTGCATGCTTCGCTGTTAGAATGTGATACACCAAAGCGATGTAGTGTAAGTCGGAACGAGGGAAACTCGGCACTTGTTAGCGTGTGAACGTGGCGAAACGCGGTCATGGGTGTAATGATGATATAGGACATGTAGGGTTTCCTTTGAATAAATTGAGGATACTTCGATCGTTACATTTAAGTTTCGTATACTTGTGGAGTAGCAATTTGTAAATAACTACCCAAGAGTTACGTAAATGAGTTAAATACTGTAAGTTACATGTGTATTTCTGTTGTACGAAACCGTACAATTAACATTTCCAGCTGAACCTTATCTTATTGCAATATTGTATACTTTCGAAGTAGCAAATTATAAAAAACTACCTGGTCGTTTCACGCTTGGCCTTTCTGTCAGCATGGAGGATGATGTCGCTACGCACAACGTTGTGTTTGGTGATGGGCATGAATGTGTCCCGTTCAAGATAGGAGAAGGCTACTCCGGAGCAAAACGGAACGTAAAGAAATGCTTCGTGTGCGTTGGTAACACGAATAGGGGAACTACCAAATACTGTTCTATTTGTCTGGTGCCGGTCTGTGCCACAAACAGGGAACCCACAGCCCTCACGTGCTAGTAGCTGATACACACACCTGAAGTTCAGCAGAGATTGTGGCAGAAAGCCGTAAATTGCAACATCCGGCAGGCAGCGGAGTCACCGTCGATGAAGCGAAAGCGCGTCTCGGCCGTGAAGAAGAAAGTCAAACTGCGAGCCATTAAGTATAAAGAAACCAAAAGTAATTGATTCTCCATAACATATAATGTAGTTTGCTTACTTCCGGCACACATATCCACCGCACACAAACTACACTACAGAACTGCATCTGGCCAGCGCAACGACCCATTGTGCTGCCTCGGATTCACACTACAACATGCGTTTATGGACATGGACGTTGTGGCCCCATTCATTTCGAGTACTTCCAGTGCACACATACACTACATTAAAGAACTACCTCTGGCCACTTGAACGCGCCTTTGTACTGCCACAGATTCACTCTACAGCCTGAGTTATTGACATGGATGTTCTGCCCCTTAGAGCCGTCCATTTCGAGCACTTCCAGGGCACACATACACTTCACGCATATACTACATTAAAGAACTACCTCTGGCCTGTTGAACGAGCCATTGCGGTGCCTCAGTCAGATTCACTCTACAGCCTGAGTTATGGACATGGACGTTCATTCCTATCGTATGCACTTTTATTCTACTGTATTCCTTGCCACCATCCGATTATTTATTACTAGTACCCCGGAATACGTATCAGCTGTAGTGTACGTACCAACAAAAATGCAATTCCCTGTTTAAGTACCTTGATGCGCATCCACCTCACTCGAGACTCTACCTCAACACATGAGTTGACAGGTGGCGACTGTTTTGTGGTTTTCAGCAAAATTTATGTGGCAGGAATGTGAACTCAAAGAAACGCCGCTGACTGCGGCGATGAAGGTGGTCGAGACGAAGGAGAAACCTCCTTCGTCTCCCGAAGAAGTATCGCTCAATCCTGACGAAGAACGGGCATGTTTCCCTGAAGTCGGTGCTGATTGGTCGAAGGATTCTGACCAAGAAGTCGTGCGTTCGAAGCTGAAGGAGAAGGTCAGCGAATGTCCTGCCGCAGGGTGCGGCGAGGAGTTCGCTACAGCGCTGTGGACGCTGCTATTGCGCTATGAAGATGTGTTTCGGCTGTCCCTTGGCCGAGATCAGCCGGTGGACGTGGCACCTCTCAATGTTACGTTGAAGTCTGGCGCGGAACTGGTGCGATGCAAGGCGCGGCGTTACTCGAAAGAGCAGCGCGAGTTTATGGCCAAGCACGTCGAAGAGTTACAAGCGGCGGGTTTAGTTTACCCAAACCCTCGGTCGAAGTGGTGCTCGGCGCCGCTGATCGTCAAGAAGCCCGAAGCGAACGACTTTCGCATGACCGTTGATGTCCGTCCTGTGAATTCCCAGACGGAGCGCATCATATGGTCGATGCCAATGTTGGAGGTTATCCTCGATCCCCTCTCCGAAGCGGTGTTTTTCTTTACCTTGGACTTTTTCAAGGGTTATTGGCAGTTTGCGTTGGATATGGGGTCACAGGAAATGCTCTCTTTCCTTACGGACATGGGTATGTACACGCCGACGGGTGTTCTCATGGGCGGTATCGACAGCGTGACCTTCTGTCAGGCTGCAGTACAAGAGATGTTCGAGAGCGAGCTGTATCGATCGCTTTTGATCTGGTTGGATGACCTGCTTGGATACGAGAAGTCCAAGCAAGGCCTCTTAACGGCGCTCGAACACGTGTTGGTGATCTTTGAGTCGCGCGGACTCAAGCTCAATCCCAAGAAGTGTCGGTTATTTCAGACCGAAGCGCGTTGGTCCGGTGACTGACCAGGACCTGCAACAATTCGTGTGCGCCATGAATTGGATGCGCATGTCTATACCACGCTACAGCGTGGTAGTACAGCCAATTACCGATTTATTTGAGGCGGTGTACAAGTCGGCCGGTGGCCTAACTCGCCAGAAGGTGGCCAAAGTTGTATTGGCTGATGTGGACTGGAACACTTGCCATGAAGTGTGCCTTCAAGCTGCAAGGAAGCCCTTGGCCGCGTGATGACGTTGGCATACCCGAAGGCCGACCGCCTTATTTGTGTGTTGCGGACACCAGCGATTTTCACTGGGGCGGCGTGGTTACACAAATTCCGTACGATCAAGTGGATCGTGAATTGGACGTTCATGAGCCCCTTATGTTTCTGAGCGGCACATTTTCTGGAGCCGCGCAAGGATGGACAATCGTCGAGAAAGGGGCGTTCTCGATTGTGGAGTGCTTAAAGCGGACCGATTACCTGCTTCACAAGCCTGGCGGGTTTGCGTTGTTCACCGACCACGCAAACCTTAAGTTTATTTTCAACCCAGCCAGCGTGAACTCCGCGATCCCATGGTACACGGCAGCAAAACGGGACCGCTGGGCGTTAATGGTGATGGGGTACGATTACACCATTTACGACATCGCTGAGGATGGCAATGTGTGGGCCGATTTGTTCTCGGGATGGGGTGCGACATCCCATCTTATTTGCCCGATCGTGCACGTGCCGATGAAGATTTCGCCGTTGCAAAATGGCGACTTTATTTGGCCAACCATGGCCGAGATTGGCGACGCACAATTCTCTGCGGTGGAACTCGAGGAGCACCGGGTTGACGTGGCAACCTTGTGCTGTTGTTGAAGACCGCGGCGGGCGCGGTGTGGATTCCGGCGGCTGTGAACGAGCTCCAGATGCGTTTGTGTGGTGGCTCATTTTGTTGTGGGTGGACACCGTGGTATCAACGCGACGAAGCAGATCTTGTTAGATCGTTTCTGGTGGTCCGATTTGGCTTTGGACGTGGCCTATTTTGGTCCAAGTGCTTGCATTGTGCTAGCACCGGTGGCCACGTGTTGCGTCCTTTTGGTGCTACTCCACACGCAACATTGCCCAATGTGATCCTTCATTGGGATTTTCTTTACATGGAGAGTTATCTCCTTGTGCCAAGGACGACTTCAGTCAGTTCAAGTGGTTGTGGGAAACTGACGTGGCCAACGCTCAAGAACTTGCGCGCTGTTTGCTA
Source organism: Aphanomyces astaci (assembly GCF_000520075.1). Classification (NCBI taxonomy): domain Eukaryota; phylum Oomycota; class Saprolegniomycetes; order Saprolegniales; family Verrucalvaceae; genus Aphanomyces; species Aphanomyces astaci. The sequence continues at coordinate 550,647 of NW_009798285.1, forward strand.
GAGTGGTTCAGTGTGTTTGGTGTGTGCTATTATTGGGTCAGCGATCAGGGATAGCATTTCAAGAACCAAGTGATCGCCGAGCTCCAGCATGTCCTGGGAGCTCATCACCAGTTTACCAACGCGAGATGTCCGTGGGCGAACGGTGGAAAGTGAAATGAAAACAACCCTCAAGACGTTCCGAGCTATAAATGGTTGATGCAACCCGACCAGTGGAGTTTGTGCCAGTGGTGATGCTTGTTTTGAACCAAAGTCCCTCCGATACCCTTAGACGGGACGCCCGTCGATGTCGCCGCTGGATTTGATTCCAATCGCTTCGACGGGTAGGGTCGCGACCTTGGACAATCTGTGGTCGTTGAAGCGTGCAGCGTAGAAGTCGTTGGTACTATCTCTTGATAGTATTCACCATTTTGTTGTAGACGCTGCTTAAAAAAAGCGTCAGAAGAATCGTGCAAGAAAAGCGAAGAAAAATGCGTGGAAATGGCCCAACTCGATGTGGGCGATTTTGTCCTTTACAAGGACGTGTGGTCGATTTCACACTCGAAATTGTGTGCAACTTGGCATGGACCAGCTCAAGTGGTCAAGGCAACGTCTGCCTGGATTTTTGAAATCAAAAATTTGGTCACGGGAATTGTCTGTGAGCCCTATAGCAGTCAGCTCAAGTTCAAGGCCGAAAACTGCCTCGAAGTGACTGAAGAACTTTTGCGCCACGTGACGCACAACGCGGACGGACATGTGGTCGATGATTTCATCGACTGTCGCTAGAACGATCGTTCGCCCTCGTTTAAGGTCCTGGTAAAGTGGCGCGGTCTTCAAGAAATTGAGAACTCGTAGGAGCCGGTGGCCAATTTGCTTAAAGACATCCCGGCCACCTTCAAGCGTTACGTGCGATCCAAGATCGCGAATCCTCAATTCAAGGCGATGGCTGATGCCTTGGGTGTGAAGAACTCTTTGGGGGGGATTGTTGCGAATTTGCCATTCGCAGAACCCCAGACACCTTCCAAGAAGAAGATGTCCAAGGTTTCAATTCTCTTGGGTAGTGTGTGCACTTCGATTGGTTAGTTAGATGATTGGCTGTGTGTAGCGATAGCCTGATTAGGCTTAGGTTAAGCCCCAGTGGCTGGGGGCCACACTGGGGGGATTACTTTGTGATTTGCCTTTGGATTCGAACTTCACAAGGTCCGTCAAGTCGAGACGCAACAATACTACATCATTTCAAATCATTCTTCCATTAGTACCTTCATTTATGCCAGTACTATGCGAATATACTTATCTTTAAGGCAGAGATACCTTGGGATCTTCCCAAACTATCAAACTGACTACAGCAACCAAATAACAAACCACTCAGTGAGTACTCAACATGCAATACTACTTCAATTCCTTTGATTCTTCAACCAGTACTCTCATCTAACCTTGGGCTATACGCATATACTGACGGATTCAGCGGTGGTGATTGGTATCTCCACCGAGCCGACTACTGTAGCCTTTCGAAGACACAAAATCAAGCACTGCATACCCAATACTACTTCAATTCCTACAAAAACGGCCTAGACTCTCGTCTATCCTGACGCTACACACGTCTACTTATTGATTAAGGCGTGGATTCGCATCAGCACCCCGAACGACCATGTCAACACGACAATACAGTTATTCAGGGGTAGAATGGAGTACTACTTCGGTTCCTATGATTCAACTGATAGAACCCTCGTTTACTGACGTTAGGTGGGAATTCATGTATGCTGATCTATAAAGCGAATCGACTTACTGTTAGCTTTGACACAACTATCCAACTCGACAACTGTTGCTATGGAGCGCACAGTAAACAACACTTAGCTAGTTCAACGCATGCACTGCTAAAATGCTTACCCAGGAATTTAACTGGCATTACTGTACACGAGTCATTTGACATATAGGGTGAGTTGACGTGGGCTCTACACAAGTATGCGAGAGTGGCTGTGTTATGTAGCAATCAATGTACTCTACAGTACGGTAGTTCTACTCATGCAATACGATTTATATTCCATGGATTATTCGACTAGTTAGTACTTGTAGTCTGACATTACACGAGTGTTTTATCCTTTAGCTCTAATAACGTGGCATCATGGCATACGATAAGATCCATAACCCCTGTCACTTGTCATTAAAGTGGCAACATGCCATCAAATTGAATTACATTGTTTTCAGCTACCAGAATACCCTCATGCACGTGATTCTGATTTAGCATCTATGATGGATATGGTGCTGTATCTGGTGCACTTGCAATCTCTCACGACCATTGAGTTTCAAACGATATTACTCGGCACAACAAAAATGCAAAATGTGTATTGTGTGTGCTGGATTTGAACCCACGCGTTTCTACCTACAATGTACATTCACATCCCTAGACCGCTTGATCAATTGTGATGGTTACAATCCATTGCTTTTGCCTGGATTTGATTTAATGAGCATGCTCTGCTAACGCACCGCCTCATTTTCTATAACGGAACTATTACAAGCAGCTATCATGCTATGTTCACAGGTTCTTCCTCATTAGTAGTGTCTGCCATTCAGCGAATCTTGTTTGAACAACCAATGCCATCGGAAATACATTTAACTTACTTATATTGTAAATAACTCTATACCATACAAGCACCGCACCAGTACCTTAGTCGTTAGGATGTCAGAACAGTAACACAAAGGTACATGGGTCAATGCCAGTGGTGATACAAACTTTTTTCTGTTACCAAGAGATTGAGTAACATTCCAATTATAGTACATCCCAAGTAAGTTCGTCCTGGTCTTTTTGATTCCGATAGCAGTGCCAGTGAAAAAATACTAGAAAATTATAGGGCTTCAAGTGGGAGAAATGGGCAAATCAGGACGCCTTAAAGTGGGGAGCAAGCGTAACACTTGGTGTCTAATTCTCTAAAATTGTTCATTCAACCTAACCTTTGTACATAACAGTAATACAATAGTTGGGGATTACGAAACTAATAGCCGGATAATCTATAGGACGCGAAACAAATAGTTTCGTTTGAGTTTCGTAACCCCAACCAATCTAATTCGAAGTATCTTACTCATTGTATGTGACCAAACAATCGATTGAATTGGTTGGGGTTACGAAAATTCTACGAAACCCATTATCCGGAGGCGACTCCAGGGATGTCCGACACTTTTGGGCTTATCACATGGTTCACGACATGCAGCGCATCGCCGCTTCATGATTGATTCTCGTTCTGTTGAGTAGCAGCGAAGGGCTCAGTTTAGAGAAGAAACTTAAATGACCACAAGGCCAGCAGAACCAACTCGGCACATCCTAACCAACAGATAGATATACATTCAAGCCACTCATGCATCTACGGTCTCAATCAGTGGCGGGTAGCCACTGGGGCCTAGGGTTGCAGGTTGATCCAAAGTCACTGTCCAATCACTGATCACCACATCAAGAGATATACTCATTTCCATACAAACTCTCATATACGATCATGTATACTTTAGCACTATACAAAGTGAGCATAATAAGTATACTACGCATATCTGGGTTAACCGGATATTCTCCCGTCTAACACTCCCACTCAGTGACTTGGAGCAACTTGTGCTAAGGCCCCCCCCCTTTCGGAGTAAGCTAAATAATAAAACGAAAAGGAGTTCGGAGTAGCAATTCACAACTTTTTCCTCTCCTTTTCATCAAACAGAAAATGCTCAAGAGCTCCCTCATTGGTCAAGATTTTGGTCCATCACCAGACGAGTGAATAACAAATAAAGGTATTTGATTGGTTAAATCAAGCATAGGACAGAAAAAAGAGCAAATCGGTGGTCTTTTGGTGACCAAAAAAGTGACATTGACATGGCCAAGCTCAAGACCCCTTCGAAAAAGGAACTCATCGAAGAGAATCGGGTACTGCGAGCTGAAATGCAAGCAGCCACGTTCATGATCCCCCTCGTCGGGCAGCCTGAAACTCCATCTGAACCTCGGGCCGCTGTCGAACCCAAATTCTCAGCAAACTATACGGACCAGATGATCGTCGCGTTGCTCGAAGTGCGGTTTGGCTGGTTTCGTGACGACTTCGCCGGTAGTAAGTCGAACAAGCAGCTGGCTTGCCTGTGGGAAAAGGTCGCCCTGCAATTCAACATACTCACGTCGGCATCAGTTCGTATACCAAGTACCTCCCTCAAGAACAATGTATATGCTATCAAATTACAGTACAACAACATCAAGAAGTGTGAACGAAAGAGAAAACGCATTGTTGCTGGTGAAGTCGACAGGCAGCGTCAACTACGGAAGCACGGCAAGACAGACGTCGGGGCGGGGCTAGTGTCGCTCGGTGCTGCACTCGCACAAGGGATGGTGGATGCCGCTACCATTTCGAAAGAGTCACCGGATAAGTCCAACGGGTTTAGCGCGATACTCGAGAGGACTGAAGCTGCACTAGCCAAATCTGCTGCCGTCCAAGAAGAAACTAAGATCGCACTGCAACGGGGTAATGAGCTTCAAGAGCAACTTTTAGCGTTTCTCATGAATAAATTTACGGAATAATTGTTTGAACATACATGCTATACATTGTTTTGCACCGCACTTCATCTACACATCGCGGCATTGCGACGTTGCTGTGCTTCATAGAACAATTCCAACGCAAATATTATTGATGGAAATCCATTATCGGTGTCGCGCTACATCATTAAACAATCCCAACGAAAATACTCGTGATGAAAACACCTATTACGTGTAATTGGTAATGTGCGCTTTAATGTGATCACGTGTGATTACTGCTTCTACGCCATCTATTTGATTTTTTTCACTATCGTATATCACATCACCCCCAATGTGCATCCAGTCCTCGTATTCACTAGGAGAAGTAATTGTAATGGCCTCCAAAAGGCAGCTTCTTTTTCATCAATCATCCAATTGTGTAGCACGAGGGTTGCTTCGATGAGGAGGGTCATTTCTTCCGGAGTTCCATGCAAAAGAGTCACCTAAAACAAATAATTTGAGTTAAGTGGGCTAGTTATTGCTGTGTTCCAAGCGGACGACTTGACAGTGAATTTGTCCATCTTTGGAGCAGGGGTGAGGCGGCCGTTCAAAGAAGCAACGACAGCTTGTGCAGCAGCACCGACAGCTGCAGTGACTACTGTGTTGATGTCCATCGAGAGAAATGTATGGCTGGTGATACTTTTTACACTAATTTGTGATATTTTACTCCGAAACGCTTCGTCGACTTATTTGCACAAACGGAGATAGAAGTAGCTCTCGGAGCTACTGCGGAAAACACTTTTTCATCCGTAGAGGAAACCAATCTGATTGGTTCTTGCTCCGGAAATAGTTACTCCGAAAGGGGCCTAAATTGCGGACACCCATCTTAGCTCTATGGAATTCAAACTGACCTACTGGAAGTGCCTTGGTTAGAAGGTCTGCAATCATCTCATATGTCCTGCAAAAACTCAACTTAGCTCTTTCCTGTTCAACCAGATCTCGAGTGAAAAGATACCTGGTCTCAATATGTTTTATGCCTTTGTGATTTCCAGGATTGTGGACACAACTTATACCAGCCGTACTGTCAGACCAAATTTGAATGGGATGCTTAGGCACAAATCCTAATTCCGTCAACAAGTGCTCCAACCACTCGCTTTCCTTTGCTCCCTCACTCAATGCTACAAGCTCAGACTCTAAGGTTGATAGAGCAACACAATATTGTCTAGAGCTAGACTAAGAGACAAATGCTCCTGCTAATAGAACCAAGTAGCTCGAGACTGACTTACGTTCTTTTTGTTGACACGCGAAAGGTGCGTCCGTGTAGACCTCGTACTGCACATCTCTTAACGTCCCATCTAAATAAAGGCCGTATTCGGACGTCCCTTTTAAGTATCTCAGTACTCGAAGGGCTGCCTCCCAATGCGTCTTATCGTAGCAAGATAAAACCTTGCTAAGCTCTCTAACTGCATTAGCTATCTCAGGCCTCATACCCCGGACAAAGTACTGCAGCGGCCCAACAATACCACGATATTCGTAGGGTTGTTTAGAAATTTCATCTGGTTTCATATCACTTTCTGGAACCAGATTCAATCCAGTGACTTGTGGTGTTGACGCAACTTGGCAATCAATCATATTACACTTTTCTAAAAGATCACCAATATGTTTCTTCTGTGATATTCCCATAGCTTTCTTTGATCTGTCTCGAGTTACCTCCATTTTGAGAATGTAGCTTATTTCATCAAGGTTTTTCATCTTGAAGCGTTGGCTTAGCTCCGCTTTGACCTCGATTATAAACTTAGCTGACTTTGACAAAATGGTACACAACTATTATGACCACTTCGTCTCCCACTCTTTTGACGTAGAGACAATATTCTTTGGAACAACGGCGAAAGCCCATGCTCGTAGCTCAGGTGGTAGAGCATCGGTTTCTTAACTCAAAGGTCGTGGGTTCGATCCCCGGATTCCCCGGATTATTTCCGCAAGGATTTAACCGTCCCTCCCCTGGGGAATCCGGATAACGAGGGCCGCGTACGAAGACGAGGACCGAACTTCGAAGAAGATCGGTCGAAGCACGAGGTATGAAGCGTTGAGCGAAGTAAAAACCGAAGATTACACACCGCCCCTGGTCGAGCAGGCGCGTTACAATTGGCGAAGCGGTTCCATAACATGTGGTTCTAGTGTCGGCCCTCGCGGAGAAATGTCTTAAAAATGATAATCCAAAACTCAATTAACCCATGCTCGTAAGAAACTCATGAAGCATTAAGTACCAAATACGTGGTGCTTGCTTTAACCCATCGATGCTTTTCACCAGTTCGCATACTAAGTTATCCTGTCCTTTCCGAATGAAACCTGGTGCTTGACGCATGTAAAGCTTGTTTCCGCAGGCATATGTCCATTAAGGAACGCCGTATGTACAGTACATGCATCTGATGTATTTCATAATCGAGCGTGACACCAATCGCAAGGACTAATCGAAGAGATTCGAAACGGGCGACAGACGCATACACGTCGTCACAATCTACTCCAAACTCCTGGTGACAGCCTTGAGCTACCAGCCGGGCCTTATAGCTTTCAATAGAGTCATTCGAGTGGTACTTAACATTAAATACCCAAGGGCATGGTAGTGAGTGCCTTATGTCCTAGAGGCAAACCAACTAGTTTCCATGTACCATTATCCATCAGAGACGAATATTCAGTGTTCATTGCTTCAGCCCATTTAACCATATCAGGTGATAGGTATATATCAGGCAGACACCGTAGTATCCGGACACCGGTATTACCACGAGTGCTCGTACATGCTGATGGCCGATGAAGTTCGGATTCGACTTGACCACATACATAATCGTCTAAATGACGAGGCCGCTTGGTTGAATGGCTAGGACGCTCTATGTCCACTTGTATATAAGTTTCATCGATGTTAGTAGATGAACTGTCACAGTTATCGTCGTGCACCAGTTTGTTTTGGACTCCCACTTCCGACGTGGATCTACCGCTCAAGTAGTACCCTCATTTTGTATAACCTTTCTCCTTTTATTTGCTCCCACTGTCTCCAGCACCTCAGAGCTATAGTCACCTTCATCGACTTCAGCTATCTCCCCTACATCCTCGATGGCAACAATTGCATCCTCGGGGAGCGAGGGTGGTAGTTGCTGAAACGCCCTTTTCACTATACTGGAGACATATTCAGAATCAAATTGAACATCTCGTGCAATGAGAAATCGATTTGCATATATATCTAACAGGCGATATCCCTTGCATTCCTCTGAAATGCCAAGGAATCGGCATTTGACTGCCCGAGCAGCCAATTTCTTATGTTTCCTAACCTCGACCGGTATATGTGCGTAGCACACACTCCCCCAAATTCGAATGTTGTCCAAATTAGTTCACCATACGCAACCTTTTAGGTGTCCTATTGTTCAATTTAGCCACAGGAGTACAGTTTTGAACATAGTTAAAGTACATCAATGCCTCTGGCCTCCATTTTGCCGGTAGTTGGGCACCGAGTAAAGCACACCGGACCTTTGCCCACTTGGTTTGTAAGTCTTTTTCGGAACTTCCATTCACTTCCTTATAATATGGGTTTGACCTTTGGTACTTAGTACCCTTCGACTTATAGAATTCGATTAGACTTTTGTTGTAGAATTCAGTACCACCGTCCGATCTGATGCGTCGTACATTGCGGTCAAATTCGTTCTCAATTCCCAAAATGTGATTTTTCACATTCCGTGGAAATTCGTGTTTTCTCTGAAAAACAAAGGCCCACCGATATGATGAATTGTCATCAATGATGGTGCATGAGTACCGTATATCACTTGTTGTTCCGTATTGGCCCCATTGACGCACAGGACCACTAAGGTCCATATGTAATGTACCTAATGTCTCATGGGTTCTCGACCCTTGAACATTCCTAAAGGACATCCTTTGTGTTTCATTGCCACACAAGTATGGCAGAAGAATGGTACTGGGACGGACGTAATGTAACCTTGTCTTCGAGTTAGACGGTGAATTCTTACAAATTGATTGGTCATGGTACTTTGATGTTGGAAAATTAATGCAGCCTATCACAGACGCTTTCGAAAATTTAATCATTTCAAGAGGTAATAATATTCTACTTCAAAAGGACGTGTATGAAAATAAAATGTATTTAAATAGCAAAAACTTATTTTTGTTCAATTTACACGTAGTACCTTGGCAAATGCCTGTCGAATGACGTCAGCAGTGACCATATCCCATGCAGCAATGGCACGCAAAGCCATGGCCATTCGCTTTTGATGAGCAGTTGGTGAGTACGGATCATCATCGTCGTCCCCTTCAAGCTGCTCTTCGTACAACCACAAGCTACGTAGGTTGCGCTTGAACGGCGCCATTACCCCGACGTCAAGTGGTTGACATACCGAGGTTGTGTTCGGCGGCAGCGCACAAAGGTGGGAGCCAAGTTCTTCATGCATGGTCTTGTACGACTCATCCGAAACGCGGCACTCAAAGTTGTCCATTAGAACCACCGACGGCTCTTCGATGAACTCGCCAAGGACATCGCCCAGGTACTGTCTCCACACTACCGCATCCACCCACGCATTCTCCTGCATCGCGTAGTGATAACCACGAGGAAACGTAGGGAACTCGTTGGTTTCAATGCACGCCCCGGGTACTCGGGCACTCGGGCACTCCCTTCATGATCAATAGCAGGGGCAGCTTTTGACCGTCCGCTCGCGCCGTTAGGACCGCTGTCATGCGCATCGAATGCTTTTCCCCCGTTGAGATCTTGGCGCTGCCGCCCCGAACAGCCCAAATGTACGTTGGAGGGAGGTTGTAGTACATCCCTGTCTCGTCGACGTTGAATACGCAGTCGCTCTCGTAGGATTGTTATTCCCGATGAAAGTCGCGGGCGAACTCGTCGTGGACTTTAGTCAAGAGCGCCTGCTTAAGCTTGTTCTTTATCTGACGCTGCTGACAGAATACATAGCGCTGGGAGAAGCGACACAGCAGTCGGACGAGGGAGTCGTATGCGACGTCACACTTCTTCGTTGCAAAGTACGACATCAACCACGCCCTTTGGTTGATCTTGATCCAGGTGATCATGTGAGTCGTCGTTAGAGCACGTTCATCATTTCTCATTTTGTTTATAAATCCTACTAAACCTGGTGGGTCTGGGAGCTCTTCGTATCGTCCACCTGATTCGATCTTCTTGCTCTTCTTGTTACCATCGAAGGAAAGGAGCTCAAAGCGCTGAGCGTACCACGATCGTACAGTTCGTCGTGGGACGCCCATTAGCTTCGCCACCTCTCGACCAGATAAGGTCTCAAGTAGGCCGATGGCTTCGAGCATTGTTGAGATCTGGTACGACGCGCGCCTCATATTTCGATGTGCACGTATTGTTTTGAAAGCCTAGTTTTTCCCGCTGGCGCCAAGAATAAAAATTCCGCCAATAAGAGAAGAGTATTGGATGAAATATATTCTGATACTCAAAAATCTTCGGTGGGCGCTGCATTCCGTCCGTCCCAGTAGTGTATTCAGCGTATCCTTAGGCACTTGTGGGATGCCATTGACTTTGCCTTCCGACATCATTGTGACTAGAAGTCATTTGCTGATATGACCGAGTCAAATGTGCCACTCTCTAAAAATGGACACTAACTGGTCGAAGCTGATCCTAATGGGTCGTGAAACTTTGTGCTTCGCTACGCTGCATCTATGCGCTGGCGTTCACTGAGTGCAAAGCTTCTAAGGTAGTAGGCCCCATTGATCGCCACAGCTACAAAGCACAGTGTGCCTTGGTAGAACACATACTTATACCAAAACCCAAAATCATCTCTCACCATTTGATCCAATTGGACGCTGAGTTGCTTCATGGAACTGGACATTCCATCCACAGTGAGGATGTTGTTCACGGCAATGTCGCCAGCAGAGCCAAGATCAAGAAAATCGTTGCGATCTTCAACAACGTAATCTTTCACCCAATGATCCTCATTTGGGCCGTTTAGGGCAGATGTAGGTTGGCCGGTTCCATACTCCACAATACCACAACGGATTTTAGTACCATCCACCTTAGGCCTCTTTGAATTGGGCTTTTGGGTGATGTTAGACCGAAATTCCTTACGCTCAAAATCCTCCATTCGTTTAGGACATTCCGACTTCACGTGAGGCTGGCCACCGACATTGTACTGGCCAAAACAGTAGAATCACTGCCCGCGAACCCAAACGTCGTTTCCCACAATGGGAACATTATCACGCTTGCGTTACTTGTCCCCCGATTGGACAAAATTCACAGCATGGTTACCCTTGGATTGGCCATACCCACGATAGATGCCGTTTGATTGGCTACCCATGCCCATAATGACCTTCTTGGACTTTTCCCCAAAAATCCCAATAAGTTTCGCCTCCACGTTAACGAGGTTAAACCCCTTCTCGTCGAATGAGATTTGAGCACCAAAATACTCCTTGGGCAAAACACCCAAAACCAACGCCACAATCAGATCCTCGCTGATCATATCTCTACCCAAGTACTTCTGAGTGTGGAAGTTGATAGTGTTCCGGGCAGACTTGTTGTCGCAAAATAAGACTTCCGGATTTGGAAAGTCGTTATTCGCGGTCTAGATCAATTGGCCGACCAAGGGCTTAACCGTATTGACGTTAGACTCCTCATAGCACTGCTCGATGGTGGCCCAGAGTAAGTGCACGGGCTGGGCTTCACCAAAGGCGTCCTTGAATTGCTGAGTAAAGGTGTCAGAGAGGACCTTGCTGAGCAGACTTGCTCAAATCGATAGTGGGGGTCGTTGCTCAGATTCACTCGTGCATGTACCACAGGGGAGGCTCGCTAGAAGTCTTCGAACTTGATCTTCGGCACAGGTCGGCTAAACTGATTAGCCAACCATAGGCCGACCTTCACGGTGGTCATTGCCTTGAGGTGCTTTATGAACTTCTGGGTCCACACGCTGAAGCTTTTCTTGTTCCCGTTGAAGGCCAAGAGTTGGACGTTGGGGTCTTTGGAGTTGACAGCCATAGTGTCGTACTTGAAATGTTGCGTCGAGCGGTTGGGCAGCAGTAAGGGCCCAGTTTAGAGAAGAAACTGGAATGACAAAAAGGCCTGCAGAATTAACTCGGCACATCCTAACCAACAGATAGATAGATGTACATTCAAGCCACTCATGTATCTACGGTCTCAATCAGTGGTGGCTAGCCACTGGGGCCTAGGGTTGCAGGTTGTCTCAAAGTCACTGCCCAATCACTGATCACCATTTCTGAGGGAATCAAGTGATACACTTCGAAGTACTCATTTCCATACAAACTCTCATATACGATCATGTGTACTTTAGCACTGTACAAAGTGATCATAATAAGTATAATGCGCATATCTGGATTAACGGGATACTCTCCCGTCTAAAACGTTCGCGCTCCCAGGATCCAAGGCTAAGGTGGCCTCATTCGGCAACTCAACAACGAGGTCTGAATGTCCGACATGAACAATCTTACGTTATAATATGCTGACATGTATGTTTGTAATGGAGCCTAGGCTTCTTGAACTCCCTTGTTAGGAAGTAGACGCCCCAACAAAACGAGTGATGGCAAATATCGGCGGCGGCTATATGTCGTGATGGGCCAGTTCACGTGGGACTCGCGTCCGACAGATCAAGACCTGACCAGCAACTTCCGCCGCGACGTGATTGCCATGCTGGCTGCGGCCAACGACCCGGCCGTGGCGGCGGAAGCCTCGGCGCGCTTCCACGCTGCAGTTTCCGCTCGGTATCGCTCTCGGACGACTT
>NW_009798285.1:583982-598948 GCF_000520075.1 Aphanomyces astaci
CTTGCACAAGAATGCCTGTACATCAAGCAGGCAGTTGGTGAGATGGGACATCCCATCACCACATCGATTCCTCTCCACGAGGACAATCAGAGCACCATCCAGATCGTGAACAACTCTGGCCACCATGGGCGTACCAAACATATTGATGTACGCTACCATTTCATCAACGACCTTGTGGAACAACAGACGTTTAGTCTTGTTTACACAGATACGCGACATCAAGTCGCGGATATCTTTACCAAACCACTTGATGTGACGACGTTCTGCGCTTTGCGCAGTTAACGAAGGGTGAGCAGCTGCCGCCCGACAGCACCCTCCGGCGCGAGCCAGGGAAAGCGAACTCTGGCCTCTCAGCCCATGACTGCGCCGACATGTAAGGGGGACGCCCTGGACCATGTTGGTTCGACATTGGGGGGTGACGGCATCCCGGTGGTTACTCGATCCATCCGGCCCTTCCACGGCGCGTCGGTCGGAAAGGGCCAATTGGTAGGGACCCGCTGAAAGGGATGTCCGACGAGTTGAGTCCCGGACAAAAGACGGTGTAACCAGTGGTTGTTACGCTCACTGAGCTTAACCGCCAGCCTCTTTCTGCACTCTGGGCACCTGATTCCGGTTGACAGTGCGTGGCGCTGTTGGGAGGCAGTCAGAACACCGTGTTCTGATAGAGAACATCCCCACTGCCCTGTCAGTCAGGTAGCAGTGTCTGCTAGCTGTGTAGGAGGTTTTTGTGCCTTCTAGAGGCTTTTTCTCAGAGTAGAAGTCAGAGCAGACATTTGGTCACGGAACATAATTGGATGTCGTGGTCAATCATAGTTAGTTCTGATTGGCTGGTTCTTTCCAGTCAGAAATAATTCACTTCCAGTTATTCCTTCTGCCTCCCACGTGCCTGTTCCTGCCTACTGCCCTCTTCACTCCAACTACTCCGATTTAAGTACTACGCCGGAAAATAAATAATCCACACTTTGGTATAGGAAAATAAATAATCCAAACTTTGGCGATTGTACAGTACTGATGTAGATGACCAGTTTATGAGTGACCTCGTTCATTTGTGGATTCGCTATAAAAAAATATAAGCGACGGATTTCTACTAACTAATCTCGGCTGTGTCTACAAACTAAGACTTACTAGTAATCACCAGGGACTTACTGTTAACCAACTTATGTGACATGCGGATTGCGCAATCGCTGGCTTGATATTTTCAAATCGATGTCCCAAAAAAATGGACTAAAGAAACGCCTAAACCAATCAAATCACGTCCTGTGAAATTTCTGCCAATCAAAACGATTGACCCTCCGCATTGGGCAAAACCACATATATACTCATCTTTGTATAGCATAGTTTATTTTTAGATCAAGTGGCCGAATGCAAGTCCAAATTTGGGTGAAATGCACAATATATACACTGCAATACAGTCATTCATAACTAGGTGAGCCCGTTGCTCTGCCGCCGGTGTTAAGTGACGTTTGGAGCAAGATATGTAGTTTTTGTTGCTGCTTATTGTTGTTGTCATAGTTGAGCCTGGCATAGTTTTCAGACATTTTCTATTTGTAGTATGCGTTTTCAAAACTCTCCTATCTGCGGTACAACGGGGTCCAGTATTTTGCGAGAAGATGGGAATCAGTCCTTTTGCGGTGTGGTCCACTGAAAGTAGTATAGGCTGCGGTAAAAACTTTGCAGCTATGCTAAGACTAAGCCGTGCATCTCAACTCACCAACCCTGTGATCTTTGACGCGTGGCGTGTAGACTTGAAAGCAGTTAGCTCCACCTCTCATGAACATCCAATAGCGTCGCCGTTTGACACGCGACGTGTATGTCAGAATACATGTCGGTGCCAACTTATGGGTATGCTCAATCGCATCGCAAATTATCTCGTGACATGTTGGTCAGAACACAGTCGGCGCCAACTCACGGTCACTCCAATAGCTCCGCAGATTGACTCGTGATATGTTGGTCAGAGTAAAGTCGACGCATCTTGCAGGCATGACCGCTGTGTTGGATGTGGTGAACAGTACTTACGTATACACTTCGGAAGGAGTTCGTCATATAAGTATCAGTGTTTTCGATGTACCGCCGTGTTGTGTGGCGTCATTTGAGGAAAAACAATGCTGTAGAAACTTGATGTACAGGATGATTTGCTTCGTTGAGTACAGCAAGGGTTTCGGATCTGTACATATTTGTGTTGAACGACGTGACGAACAACACGTCCGTCTATTGAAAATAGCTTGGGTTTCCTATATTTGCTATGATGGTTGATGGTACGATAGGGGAAATACGGCATGGTACGTAAGATGCAAAATCGTTTAGTGTTGCAAAAAGTAGGTTGTGCCGATGACCGTTATGTGAATGGATGTGTGCACGATATTTAGAAAAAATGAATTCCGTCTTATGGAGTATTTAGTTTTCGTCATTGGCAAAAATGGAGCGGTACACGACGTTCTGGGTGTAGATTCCTTCGATTCCGGGGAACTTGCCATCCCGTACTAACACAGAGATCCCAGCCTTGGTTTTGGCTCGAGACAGTGCAACATACAGTTTTCCGTGAGAGAACACTGGGCTTAGCAAGATATGTCCCACGCGGCTTAACGTTAGGCCCTGAGACTTGTTGATGGTCATAGCAAATTCCAACTTCATTGGAAACTGGCGTCGCTTCAACTTGAAAGGGAGGTTGGATTGGCTGCCCTCGTCGACCAAGGTGATGTGCGGTACGAAGACTCGCTTGTTGTTAAATGCGCCGTGGGTTTCGTCGTAGGTGCAATGCTGTTGATCTTTCTCGTGCACGGGCAATACTTCGACAGCGTGGGACATCCTTTGCAGGTCGTAGCAGCGGATGCGTGTGATAGCTTCGAGGGAGGTCACGTAGCGTCCTTCAACGTACTCCCGTGCTTCGTCAAGCATGGGCTGGCGTTCCTGGTCGGTGAAGACAGCGTACGTGATCCGATCGCTGCCCTTGTACACGTACTTGTACAGATACTTGACGGCCTTGATGCTTGTGCATACCTCGACGTTGATGTGGCAGTTGTACTTGTGCACCAAGTACAGGTTGTGTGGCACACAGTACTGGTCTACGGCCGTGTCGCGTCGGACTGTATATCCATCGACCCCCTCGGTTGTGGTAGCATGCAGGGGCTGCGGAAAGCCTTTCTTGCACTTGCCAGTCTTGTCGGTGCAAGCCCTCGCACTTGGAATCACCTGTCCATTTCGTCGTATTGCACATGCGTGCACGTATGGGTCATGAAGTTCTTCACTGACTCGTGTAGCTGGGGGTTCTTGATCTCGTCTGGGATGCGCGTGGATACCACATAGTTGATGTCTTCGACGGTCCTGAACTTGTCTTGGTCTTCCATGATGAGGAGCATGTGCACATGCGGCAAGCCACGATTTTAAAACTCTTCAACACGCACGGATGCGACAACCTTGCTAAGGACGTGTTTCTTGTGGATGTCGTCCTCGAAATACGTTAGCTTCGACTCAAACACACATGTGACAATCTCATCGCGTTCAGCTGACATTTGATGGGGCTTGAGTTGACTGATGATCTCCGGCTAATTGGGGTTGCACGTCATGGTGACGAAGAGGCATGGCTTCCCGTACTTGCGCACAATTGCCATGGCGTTGAAGTAGCATTTCTTCATGTAACGCTTGCCGCCAGTATAGCTTGGAGGCACGATGGACTTGATGCCAACGTTGTGGAATCCTGAACGTCTCTCGGCGGCCTCCTTTACGCTTGCGTACAAATCGAATCGCAACTTCTCTCCCTTCTGCGAAATGTAGCGCAGCCTGTTGGTTTCCACGCGAACGAAGCCGACCGTAGTGTACATCTTACACAGCATGGAGGATCGGTGCAGCATGTCGGAGAAGTCGTCGCCGTCTCATTCTTGAAGCCAGTAGTTGAAGAACGCACGGAGAGACAATGATTTCCCGTCGATCTTCGTCATGGTGTACTCCCATCCAGAACCTCCCATTGGAAACAGGAGGGGAAACTGCAACGCGTCGTGAAGTGGATTCGTTTCTCGAATGGTTGTGAACCGGTTCGAGTTCAGACTTTGCAGAACCACATAACGGCCTTCTGTGGGTTCGCTGCCGTCTCCATGATTACCGCAAGCTGAGCCACGGTAGGCAAGTTGTGTGTTCGAGCCTGCGCGCCACCAACAGCCTTCAGGACAATTTGAAGATTGCCCCCCGATGTCCCGTCCTCTTCCGCTCGACGCAAACGTTCTTTGGTAGTTGCATACGTTCTCGCCAATGGGTTGTGGAGGTCCATCACTCGCTGTATCGTGGCAGTATACCGCGAACTGAACACCGGAAACATGTTTCGTCGGTGTTGAAGTTGCTCCTCGCTGGTGTGCATGTAGATTTGGGCAAAACTGGGTTGTCGCAGGTTGCCACTTCTGTTCAGGCTGGGCTGCAACGGACCAATGTTGTGGGTCAGCTGGCCTTGAATACAATACGTCTTGGGGCCGCTGCCGCTGTGCCTGACCTCGTTGGTTCCAATGGAAGTGAAGTTGAACTGAGCGTTGTACTGACGGATGTGCTCGATGAAGTTGCGCTGCTTGAAGAGATCTTTGAACGCTTGCATTTCCGGCGAGTCGGGGAAAACGTAAGGATTCATCTTTACCATGACCTTCAAACAACAGGGCAAGTTTTTGAAGTCGTGGGGTGTCAACTTTGCTCGGCAGTGCGGGCACGTCTTCGTTTTCCCAGGAACATGCAGCCGCGTGTGACCACCTTCCTCAAACACTTCGTACGATTGCCGTCCGACGTAATTCACAGCGCTTCGGCATGGAGGCCGTACTTGAATCGTATCTTGGACGGGATCATGAGGAAGGAACGGTGGATCTTCGCGTTTCGTAAGTCCGCGTCACTTTAGACCCACTCACATTGCTATTTTATCCTAACACCGAGAAGAACATGCATGGACATGAACTCCGAGCAGAACATGAACACCAAGCAGACCATGCATGACATGAACGTACCTTGCATCCTCCAACACAATTCTCGAATGACGCCATGCCAGAATTGTGGTGCCACGACAGTCTAATTATACACCAAAATATAACCAATGGAATAGTTGTGTCATTGTTTTTGTATTTGCGTATTGAAAGCAGTGTTTTCTCACTAAATGGGACGTAATATTGCAGGTTTGTGAAATTGTAATGGGTGAGATATCATGATGATAGAGAATTTCGTATTCCTTCGATCACATGTCACACAACAACAATAATTGACCGAATAGAATAGTTGCGTCTTAGCTATTGTGTTTTCCTGTTGAAACTGAGTTTTCATACTGCTCTGGACGAAATATATCTGGTTACTTGTATGTGTACAGTACTCGCACCGTACAGTGTGTGAAAGAGGCGTTTCGAAACAAACACATGGCAGGTCAGTGGACATTTCTACTTGGTTTAAGTATCGCATTTAAGTGGGAGTGCCGTTCCCCCTACACGACCAAATGACTTGACATTTGTATTGCACACGACACTACGACTGCGTCACTTCCACAACCTCGTCGCCGTTTGTTGAAACGTTGTCTACTAACCCTTTTCCTTCACACATGATAACATTGACACTTTGGTCGTGATTTCTGAAAACACATCATTAAATTCGGCGATTTCTGATCCAAAATGTCCAAGGGCATGTGAAAAGTGTAAATATGGCAATTTAGGCCAATTGTCGAGCGATCACCATCATGCAAATTAGATTTCATTTTAAAAACGATGCCATTTGAAATTTCACCATAGTTAAAAGCAAAAGACACTTTTTGACCCTTACAAACGCGAGCTTAAAAAGCTACTTTAATGAGAAGAGTAGTTTAGATCCCCGATTTTTGCAAACTGGTACTGTACTACTAGTAGTACTACATACTGTCTGTTTGGGCGAAGTCAAGAATGGTTTCTCCCATAACTTTTACCCTAGGAGGTATTTCCCAGATCCAAAGGTATATTTGAATTCAGGAGTTTAACCTGCTGTAAGTGAGGGGTTTTATTTTTCCTGGATTTGCATTCTGCTCTCCCAGGTTTGAAATGAGGTTTAAGCACCTAATGCAACGTACTTAATGGAAGCGTATTTTTAAAACTGCTGCATCGAAGTATTCTACACTTCAGTCTTAAAACAAAATAAACATTAAATAATCTATAGTATTTCTATATCAGATGTACAAATTATTAACAGTATTGAAAAAATATAACTATTTAAATAGTCTACTTCATTAAAATACTACGTTTCGTCGCTGGAATCGTTGCTTGCGAACGTAGAGCACAGTTTTGTAGTTGGGCCTTCTGGCTTCTGCAAGCAGAATATGTGATCGAAGACGAAGAGATTAAAAAAAACTGCCTTAAAATCGGCCCAGTGGAAAATTTCTTTGCATTCGACTCGCCCAAAAGGACAGTGCTACGAAGTACTTCGAGTATAAAATAATATCCTACGTCGAAGTATGTAACACGATGCGATATTGGATGATAACGGGAACTGGGTCATTTTGAAATTCAAACGACAGCGAATCTGTGCCAATGCACGTGGTTGATTGTAGACCCCACCTTCACAGTCAAATACCTGTGGTGTATGCCAAGCAATCGCCCACGTCTAACCTTGGGTCCAAAGGCCCAGATACGTGCGCATCACCTTGCGATCGACAACCACACGTTTTCTGTCACTTGCACGTGGGTCGTGCGGGAGTTCGGGGTCCCTGTGCACCTGTCATGAATCACGAGTATCGTTCGCGACGCGCGAAACCACGACATGGCAAACATTGATAACGCAGCGGCCAACATACGCCGCAACATCAAGGCTCCCCAACTAACCGAGATCAACTTTCAGCTTGCCGCATGGGTCGTCAATGCCAACGACAAGGGTGTGCCTCGATTACTGGCCAGATGATCAAGCGAAAGGGTCAACTGCTCGCACGAGAGCTCAACGTGGATGACTCTGTCCGCTTCTCCAACGGATGGCTGCATCGGTTTCAACAACGCAACACGTTGAAGATGTATCGAATGCACGGCGAAGCTGCGTCCGCCAACAACGCTGTAGTTCGGGACGGTCGAACGGCGCTGCGATGGGAGAGGAACTGAACGATCCACGCGACATCTACAACATAGATGGGGCGGCAAACTTCTACAATCGACATCCAAGCTCTACCATCGCGAAGAAGAAGACGGCGGGCTCCAAGAAGGACAAGAGTCGTCTCTCTGCTGCCTTAGCGGCGAATGCTGATGGTTCCCACATGCTGCCACTATTGTTCATTGGCAAGGGCATGCGACGGTGGCGCAAAATAAATCCCCAGACCACGAAAACGTACCGTAGGTTCGGTTCGTGTTCGGTTTGGCACGATGGTCAGTGCCCCAGTCGATTGTTTTCTGTCCGTTGAAGATCTCCGTAGCATCCTAGGAATTCCTCCATTCGACCTGACGCCATCCTTTCGGGAACCAACCAAGTGTGAACACTTGGGGACATTGGAGGACTCCCGAAACTCTCGCAAACACCCCTCGCATCGCATATCACATCCGGATAGCACCTACTACTCTGGACCGCTAAAATGCTGACATTTGCATCCAAGTTTTGGACCAGAGAAATTCCGACACTTATTTGACTTGGCATTTGTATTAATAACGAAATGACAATTATACTGGATGATTGTATTCACTCGTAAGAATTTATTATTTTTCATTTTGTCACCGACGTTATGTACTGTGCTGGGAATTGAGGAGGTCATTCAACTCAGCTTCATTGCCAAGCCGCACACTTAACATCGATAAAGCCATTGCAACTGTATCTTCGTCACAAGTTACATTCAAGTGAGTCAAATCAGTTTTTAGCTTATCTTTGCCCATGTGCGGTAGCTTGTACTCGTTGCTTCCGCCATTTTCTATCGACAGCTCCATAACGCTTTGAAGTGTCATAAATGTTTTTGCCAATGTATCATGTGGCAGTTGGCAAAGAGCAGTTTCAACAGCACTAATCAGCTCATCGATATTCGATGGAGTTGACTGATACTGAAGAATTGAAGAATCCTAAATCTAAGACGTTGAAGTCGGGACTGTTCGGTGGTTGATTTCGAAGTCGAATAGTCCATCCATCGTTCACTGCAAGCTGATCAATGGCTTTGTTCACGGACTTTGCGTGTGGGCCGGCGTTGTCTTGCTGAATGTACACCGTTGACGACTTCATGACCAGCGGCAACTTCATCTTGATTGCAGGAATTACTCGGGTGAGCAACATGTCTTGGTACACTTGGGCGGTCACGTTTTGGGGCTCGGTGAGCATCGGCCCCCAAGGTCGATTCTTGCTGTTGCGTTGTGCTGGCGCCTTCACAACAAAGGGCCACATCCCGATCTTCCCGTCGAACATGCGGCGGATGCTGACATCGTACCGGGGCCGCGCAACAGCACAGAGGAACATTACGCACAGAGGGCACAGAGGAACATTACCTTTGTGATGAAGCGCTTCGACTTGGACTGACGGTGTGGCAACGTTTCGTCGTCGTACACGTAGAACTTGCCCTTGTTCTTTGTCAAAAAGAACCACTTCTCGTCAACGTGCACGACGTCGTGCAGGGTCGTCGAAAACGTGGTTCTTCTTGACAAAGGACAAAGCAAACTTCATGCGTTCTTCCTTGTTGTCCTCAGTCAGCAATGGCCGCAGGTACGACGATTTGCATCGGAGACGGCGGTTGCGCTTCATGTGGCGCAGAATGGTTGATCGCGGAACTCCAGAGTGAAAGGCCAAAGCTCGGGTGGTTTGTCGTTTATGAAACGGGACGAACTTGATCGCTGCCTCAATGGCTTCAGCAGACCACTTCGTTTTCGCTCCACAGTTCCCTAATTCAAGTTCATCCTTTAAAAACTGAAGCCTTTATCATTTTATACCTTTCATGCGGGTTGTTGGAGGTGACGCGATCATCTTGGAGCCGCACTCTGCGCATGCTGCTTTCCACGAGTTCCAGACCGCGGACACCGTTGTGCGATGGCAGTTGAATTGGTCTGCCACGCCTTTGACGGATCCATACTTTCGCTTGCCGCCATTGCTGCTCGCTAGCAGCATGTTGATCATGGCTTGTCGCTCCACGTCGGTAAGGTTTTGAGCCTTTACGCGAGATTGCGTGGGTCCAATGGACTCGCAGCGTGACGAAGGCATAACAGGGGGGTTGTGGTTGTGTAGTAGTTGTTTCGGGCTGGTTAAAGAAGAAATGTAGCATGTACTACACATCATATTACTCTGGTCGTGGAAACTTCAAACTTTGGCGCCTCATATCTCCAGAACTAAAACATTCTGGAAAACGCATTTATAGTCCAATCAAAGCCCTTGGTTTGCTCTCTTTGGAGAGCCTATCAAAATGCTTATAGTGCAAAATCTGACCTTATTCCGCCAATTGGAAGTAAATGTCGGGTTTATTGTGGACCAGAGTAGTATGTTTTTATTGTTGTCTGTGGGGACTGATCAGAGATTGGTTGACGTGAGGCCACCAAAACTACAGCAAACTCGCAAATATTTGCATTCTAATTGGGCGATGACGAATCAATAACTACATTTCATTGGTTGAATAATTCGTGGTTGCTTGGTCATATGAGCGACACTTTACAACCATGGGGTCTGACCTCATCATGGTCTTGATGGCTCGCTTAGCCAGACGTCGCTCGTTGCTCAGGAGAATGCGTGCGCTAAAGCTACGTGCAGCTCTCAAAGAACGCAACAGAGTTCAAACAGCGTCGTTACCAAGAATGCAGACAGACATCGCGTGGTACTACATGTATGCTTCACGTGATAGAGCGTCATTTATAGCCACTGTGTCATTGACACCAGAGGCGTTCGACGAGCTACTTGTACCCTTCGCTCGTGAATACGTCGATTTATCTCGGCGAGGCAGGGGTGGCCGGCCGCCACGTGTCCAGGATAAACATGCTGTTCTCGCTATTGTGCTGCATTTTTACACGGCAGCCGTCGAGCACAAGACACTGCAGGAGCTCTTTGGCGTCGCATCAACGACACTCTCGAGACTGCTGCGGCGGGGTGAAGACGCCCTGTCCAGGGCACTCCAATGCATGCCGGCCGCTAGGATCAAGTGGCCATCCAAGGCCACGCAGCTGTACTGGGCGTCCAAGTCACAAGAGCGGGAGCCACTTGTTAGCGGCGTGTTTGTTTTTGTCGACGGCAAGAGCCTTGGCGTCCAAGAACCGTCGTGTGCCGATTTGCAAAACGCTCATTACAACGGTATGTCCCGTGAATGTGATTGACACTGATGTTGATATAGGTTGGTTACACTCGCTCTTTGTCACTGGCGTGCTTTGCTTCGGGCTCGACGGCACGATCATTTGGGGTCGCCACAATTGCCCGGGCTTCTGGAACGATGGAGAGATGAGCCGAAGGTTGCAGGAGTTTCTGGCTGATGGTAGCCGCGTTGCGCCGGGAATTAAGTTGGCGTCGGACTCAGCTTTTCCTGTCGGTGGCCTAGCGTTGGGTCGAATCGTCACTCCGTTGAAGCAGGGCAACTTGGAACGATACCAAACCGAGTGTCGCCTTGGACTGCAGACCATGAGCGATTGTATTCCGTCACTCCGTCAGGCTGCAGAGTGGGGAATGGGGGCCGTCCCAAAGGTTTACCGACAGCTCATGCTACCTCTACCCTTCAATCCAGCTTTGCGCAACACAAGACTCAGCAATTTGTTTCGACTTTGCAACTACCGTGTCCGGCGTACAGGCATATAAGTCAGATAAAAAATGTGTTTGGAATTTAGCAAGTTCTTCGTATGCATTTTGGCACCTTCAATATGATTCAACCACGGACAAGCATAATGCCATGGAAATTTAGTTCAATTTTTTCGTCTTCCTAGCTTCGTTTTGACTTTTTCGACACATTTTTCACGAATTCACCAAAGTGGAACTATATTTTGAAAAATGTGCCTAAGCTAAGTACATATTCCTAAAATTGGTTATTTCTCCAAAGTTTGTGAAGCAAGTCTTGCAAATCAAAGCAAAAATACATCTCGAAAGTTTTCTTATTTGCTAGTTGTTACCAAAAAGCTTGGTGAACAGCATGAGCTGCATTTCATCGGGTTGTGCATCGCGTTCAGATCGATCTCGCTGGACTCTTTCCTCACGCTCTTGTTGCTGCTGCCGCCATTCGAGCACTTTGTCGAGCCGTTTTTCTTCGCGCTGAGCAGCGCGTACGCCCATGAGCATCGTCATGGACTTCATGTCCGACGATGCCTTGGCGTCAGGTACCATCGCGCCATCAATAAACTTGTCAATTGATTGACGTGTTTCTTCGCCACATACCCGCGGGTATACTTTCAAATAAATTAGAAGTAAAACCTATTAATATAAACCAACATGATTTATTGAACTATAAGCTAATAATCTTTTATTTTTTTTGTTGTAATGCTGATAAAGAACCTATTAACATAGATAAACAGCACGACGTCATACCACCACTGGGGGGGGCCGATGCGGCCCGCTTCAATCTGCTCCCCAACATAGCGAGCTCCGACTCGCCCATGCCGGAGCGACTGGGGCGCTCATGGCGCGACGCAGGGAGAGGGACCTCGTTCATCTTGACTTGGCATTCATCTACAAGACAGGCACATTAATAACCGAATTGCATAGTATAGAGTACATGTACCTTGCTCGGACGCATAGTCGTTGCCCATCGCCATGACTGTCGTCGTCCATGTCGTCCTCGTCGTCTTCCATGGGAGCACTGCACAGTTGGCGTCGATGGGACGACTGATGTATTTGGCCCGAACGACATCCACCGGGCACGACGGATCGCCGGTGGGCTTTTCGTGGTTTCGAAGCGTGTAAAACTTGCGCTTGATACCTTCTGCATGACGGAAAGGGTATGGCCCAGCATTAAACTTGGCGGCAGCTTCATCCCAGCCGTTACTTCCGGCCGGCATGAGCTGTGGTCGAGCATCAACTCGACCGACCCTGGGCACCAACTCTTTCCACGACTCTTTGCTTTCTTCGCCATAACTAGGATTACAAGTTAGAGTGTTGTCCACTCGTTAAACTCCTCTTTGATTTTGTATTAACTGCTACGGTGGCTTTGCTTGCGTGGTCGCAACTTGCGGAGACTATTTTTTGGTCTCCGCAATTTGCGATTGGTATTAAAAAACCAAAAATGTCGCAGATGCGAGCCACTCGCTAAATGTGATACGAGAGATTCGGGAGTCTTCCATTAGTCACATTAATTTGTAGTAATGTCAAACAATTTGCATAAAAAATTCCAATGGTTTCAAACGAATTTAGATTAAAAATGATTCTTGGTCTAACGTTGTAGTATCACAACCGCAATGGCGATACAAATTGTATCCTATCCGCTGATTTATGTTGTGCACTCTACAAACGCCACATCTAATACAGCACGGACTGCCATGGGTGTTAGCCGTAGGCAGACAAGGATTGAAGTTACATAGTTAAAGCTATATATATGTGATTGAAGCTGGAAGAGCTCCAGGCTTCACATAAGCCAATCATCAACGACGTCGATGTCGCCGCCGACACGCCGCCTTCCGCGACGGCAGCGAGCCTGGAGGCCGAGAAGATGAAGCGCCTCTACTACCTGCGCATGCAGGAGAGCCTGATCAGGAGCTTATTTGGTTACCAAATGAGTTTCTGATTCAGCTCCCCGGCACGATCAACAACCCTGACCTCAACCTCTCTGACGTCTGGGCACGCCTCGAACGCGATTATGCGCAGTCGTCGCTCGATCTGAGCACGACCTTGTACCTAGAGTTTATAACTCTACCTACGAAACCATTTAAGTGCGTCTTTGATTTGATCAAGAGAATGCGCTCTTTGCAGAATCAGCTTAATGGGCTGAGTTCCCTTGATATCCGAATATCAAATTTCCCAGGCAGTTGTGGCGGCACTTCCCCACGAGTACTTTGGCTCTAATGTGAACCAAACTACTGACGGTTTTAAACTGTCTACCATCGAGACACTAATGAAGCAGGTATTTAGCGACAAGTCTAGTGAGGCTATTGCAAACATGTCTAGCAAGCTCCCAAAACGTGAAGTGCACGTCAACCAAGCTAAGGTTCACCGTAACCAAGCTAATGAGAGAAAGTCAACTGCCTACTCGGAGTGTTTTTACTGTCACGGCACCGCTAATGTGGACGGCAAAGGCCATCTAAAGGCCGACTGTGCCTTGCTTAAGAGCGACCTCAGTGAAGGGATCGCATTAGATGACTTCTGCAAGTTAAAGGGTATAACCTATCAAAAGTCCATACCATATTCACCAGAAGAAATTGGTGCCGCTGAGAGAGATCATCAAACTAAGTTTGGGAAAGTACGGTGTGTATTAATGGATGCAAAGTTGCCTGCGGTGTGGTGGCCCGAGGCCGTTGTTTATATGAACTATGTTAAAAACAGAACTCCAATGAAACGCTTTGGGATTAAAACACCATACGAAATGTTCTATAAAGAAGCACCGGACTTGACTCGTTTACACGCATGGGGTTCCCTGTGCTGGGCTTATGTACCCAAAGAGCTTAGGAGTGACAAGAAACTCTCTGCTAGAGCTACAAAGTGTAGATTCCTCGGTATCTCTGAAGAGTACAAGGGTTACCGTCTTCTTGATATTGAACGAGATCGCTACTTCGTCGCAAGAGACATTCTATTCGACCCTGTATCATCACAAGAGTTCATTCGTAATGCGTTTGAAACTAATGATACCGTTTTAAATGACGACGAATTGTGCGAAATAAAGGAACTAAGTGGTTCCAAACGTCCACTAGAAATTTCTGGCAATGATGAGCCACGAAACAAACGTTCTAAAATTGACACTACAGTAGAGACAGTGGGAGTTGGGACACCTGCAGAGACAGTGGGAGTTGCTTCGAAAACATCACTCCCCAAACCAGTGCCAATTGAAACGGTAACATACTTAGAACGTAGTGCACGTAAAAGACAACAACCCAGTCGCCTGCAGTATAGCTGCAATACTAGTATGGTTAATAAGTTAACCGACAAAATCGCTGTTGATAAGCATCGCATGCGTCATAAAGTACCAAAGTCTTACAAGGAAGCCATGCGATGTGACAATCGCGCCAACTGGGTGCAGGCACTGGATTCTGAATATAACTCACTCTTGGAAAATGACACATGGGAGTTATGTCCAATGCCATTGGATGAAAAAGTTATTCCCTGCCATTGGGTATTTAATGTAAAATATTTATCCAATGGTAAAATTGAGCGTTACTAAGCACGACTCGTAGCAAAAGGTTGCCACCAAAACGTTGGAGTCGACTGTGACGAGATTTATGCTCCCGTCGCTCGATATGAGTCATTACGACTTGTACTAGCAATAGTAACTATACTCAATGTCGAGTGTCATCAAATGGATGCTGTTACAGCGTTTCTAAATGGAACGCTAACTGAGAGAATCTACATGCGACAGCCTGTGGGCTACTTTAGGAAAGGACCTGAGTTTGTTCTTCGCCTAAAGAAGAGTCTCTATGGCCTACGCCAGGCACCTAGAATTTGGTACAATGTTCTACATGCTTTCCTCACAGAAATGGGTTTTGTACGGTGCTACAAAGAGTATTGTATCTACGTCCTAAAAGTGGGAGAATTGAGCCAAGTGTTCAGTACCAAAGAAAGTGACTGGGTCATATTAGTTGTATATGTCGATGACATTACTATAGTCTCTCCAAGTGTCCAAAGTGTGAACAAAATAAAGGCTGAACTATCTGGCCACTTCAAGATGAAAGATCTTGGCGAGATCAGTTACATTCTCAAAATGGAAGTCAAACGTGACCGCAACAATCGACTTATGACGATTTCTCAGAATAAGTACATCAATGATTTGATGGAAAAGTTCGGTATGACCGAAGCTTCAACAGTATCGACACCTCAAATAGTAGGACAAGAGTTGATTGCTGAAAGCAACATGTCAAGGGAGCAGATTGATGCACAACCCTACGACTACAGGGGACTTATAGGATCACTGCAGTATCTCGTCAGAGGCACGAGAC
>NW_009798285.1:599567-601322 GCF_000520075.1 Aphanomyces astaci
CTTTGGGTTTAAAACACCGTACGAAATGTTCTATAAAGAAGCACCGGACGTGAGTCGTTTACACGCATGGGGTTCCCTGTGCTGGGCTTATGTACCCAAAGAGCTTAGGAGTGACAAGAAACTCTCTGCTAGAGCTACAAAGTGTAGATTCCTCGGTATCTCTGAAGAGTACAAGGGTTACCGTCTTCTTGATATTGAACGAGATCGCTACTTCGTCGCAAGGGACATTCTATTCGACCCTGTATCATCACAAGAGTTCATTCGTAATGCGTTTGAAACTAATGATACCGTTTTAAATGACGACGAATTGTGCGAAATAAAGGAACTAAGTGGTTCCAAACGTCCACTAGAAATTTCTGGCAATGATGAGCCACGAAACAAACGTTCTAAAATTGACACTACAGTAGAGACAGTGGGAGTTGGGACACCTGCAGAGACAGTGGGAGTTGCTTCGAAAACATCACTCCCCAAACCAGTGCCAATTGAAACGGTAACATACTTAGAACGTAGTGCACGTAAAAGACAACAACCCAGTCGCCTGCAGTATAGCTGCAATACTAGTATGGTTAATAAGTTAACCGACAAAATCGCTGTTGATAAGCATCGCATGCGTCATAAAGTACCAAAGTCTTACAAGGAAGCCATGCGATGTGACAATCGCGCCAACTGGGTGCAGGCACTGGATTCTGAATATAACTCACTCTTGGAAAATGACACATGGGAGTTATGTCCAATGCCATTGGATGAAAAAGTTATTCCCTGCCATTGGGTATTTAATGTAAAATATTTATCCAATGGTAAAATTGAGCGTTACTAAGCACGACTCGTAGCACAAGGTTGCCACCAAAAAGTTGGAGTCGACTGTGACGAGATTTATGCTCCCGTCGCTCGATATGAGTCATTACGACTTGTACTAGCAATAGTAACTATACTCAATGTCGAGTGTCATCAAATGGATGCTGTTACAGCGTTTCTAAATGGAACGCTAACTGAGAGAATCTACATGCGACAGCCTGTGGGCTACTTTAGGAAAGGACCTGAGTTTGTTCTTCGCCTAAAGAAGAGTCTCTATGGCCTACGCCAGGCACCTAGAATTTGGTACAATGTTCTACATGCTTTCCTCACAGAAATGGGTTTTGTACGGTGCTACAAAGAGTATTGTATCTACGTCCTAAAAGTGGGAGAATTGAGCCAAGTGTTCAGTACCAAAGAAAGTGACTGGGTCATATTAGTTGTATATGTCGATGACATTACTATAGTTTCTCCAAGTGTCCAAAGTGTGAACAAAATAAAGGCTGAACTATCTGGCCACTTCAAGATGAAAGATCTTGGCGAGATCAGTTACATTCTCAAAATGGAAGTCAAACGTGACCGCAACAATCGACTTATGACGAATTCTCAGAATAAGTATATCAATGATTTGATGGAAAAGTTCGGTATGGCCGAAGCTTCAACAGTATCGACACCTCAAATAGTAGGACAAGAGTTGATTGCTGAAAGCAACATGTCAAGGGAGCAGATTGATGCACAACCCTACGACTAGAGGGGACTTATAGGTTCATTGCAGTATCTCGTCAGAGGCACGAGACCTGACATTGCAAATGCAGTTCGCGATCTAAGTAGATTTTTAACATGCTATAATGAAAGGCATTGGCTAGCGGCCTTGCGAATCCTAAGATACTTGAAAGGAACGTCCACCTATGGACTCTATCTCAATGGTAACACAGAACAGATAGACTACGATGTCTTCACGGA
>NW_009798285.1:602547-606451 GCF_000520075.1 Aphanomyces astaci
AATGGTAACACAGTACAGATAGACTACGATGTCTTCACGGACGCTTCTTTCGCGAGTCAGTCAAAAGATCGTAAATCCGTCTCCGGATATTTAATTCGGATGGCAGGGATTTGTGTCAGCTGGGCAAGCTCTAAACAGCACTGCGTAGCGCTATCCACAGCAGAGGCAGAGTTAGTGGCCCTTAGTGAAGGCTGCAAAGAATGTGAATGGATTCACGAACTTTTGAGTGAAATCGGTTTAAAGTTAAACCGCCCAATTACAGTTTGGTGCGACAGCCGTGCTGCAATTGATTGCGTCAAAAACCCAGGAAACCACAAGGGTACAAAGCATATTGATATTCGAACACTCTTCACTCGTGAACTGTTTGAAAGGAAGAAAATAAGCTTAAATTATTGCTCATCTAAAGAGATGATTGCAGACATACTGACTAAGCCACTGGCTCAGCAACAGTTTGCATGCTTAAGGGCGAAGATGGGTGTGCAAGATCTAGCTATGGTGAAACCAGAGAGCTCTTAGTGGGAGTGTTAGCCATAGGCAGACAAGGATTGAAGTTACATAGTTAAAGCTATATATATATGATTGAAGCTGGAAGAGCTCCAGTCTTCACATCCCTCGACTACTTCAGTGTGTCGAGGGCCAATAGCTACCTTGTTTTGATCCTACACACACTACTTGAAGGTTGCATATATTGAGAGATATGACAAACTTCAATCAGTGCAGCTAAGGTTGCACAACTTACATGTATGCATGTCTTTGGCGATGATAATTATGGAGGTTCTAGAGCTAAGATCACTTCTGAATCCACCTTCCTTTGAGCCACTACCCCTACATCTGTATGTGTTGTGTGTCAACGTCTGTTAATTGGATACTTGTCAATCCAGCGCTTTAGCAGACTATATCCCACCTCAATTGGATTTAGCTGGGGAGAATATGGCGGGAAAAAAATAGCAGTGCACATCGGCTGTGAACTGCGTCTTGCAGCTCCTTGTACAGTACATGCGGATCTTTGTGTTGTCCAAAATCAAAATTGAACGCTGCAGCGGCCAAGGATTCAAATACGCCAGAATCTTTTTGACCATGACGTCGTGAAACGTAGCACAATCAAATTTTCCTAAATAAATAATAAATATAAATTAAGACATGGAAAGACAAAAATATTATACCGTCCACATAATCCCACGCTAAAAATCCGGACGATGTAAATGCCGCTAGTGCTGACACCCGCTGGCCGCGAGAGAATGGTAATTCTACAATCGCCTTTTTGTTGCGCTTCGATCAAGCGTACTTGCGAATCGAATCACGTCCGTCTTTGGAAGTCTCGTGGACAAAAACAATCTGGACAGGGTACGAGTAGTATGGGCTTAATCGCCGATAGTAATCGCGCATTTCAAAATCGGCAGACTCTCGCGCTCGTCGTTCGAAGACTAATTACACACGAATAAATACTGAAAATATGTTCGAAACTTTAATACCTTTTCGCGTCTAACCTAAGTCATGTAAGAGTGCTCTACATATCGATGCCGCAGATACATTTTTGAGCGTCGGAAACTAGTGTCGCAGTGCGTCTTCAAGCTCCTCGATGTAGAAGCATGGATGGACTGTGGCGTACTCGTTCACCCAGGCGTTGATCTCAGTTGGCCAGCGTGACTCCGTCGAGCGCTTCGTAAACTTAGTCATATTGCCCGTAGATGTAAACATCGTGTTGAATCTTGTTACGCTACGTCTTGAGAATCCAAGTATGAGGCGAGCGACGTCAACTTCAATGCCATAAACTTGGACAAGCACAACACATCTCCAACGCATGTCGATGCTGATTATTGTAAAACAAGTTGAATAAGATAAAACCATGCACCTCCACCAATTCTTACCCAGTCAAAGCATCACGAATAGTTATAATTCAACGCGAACCGTAAACATACTTCATCTTGCATCCGTAAAATCACGGCGAGTGCCGGAATTTTAGGATGAGTTTTTATTAAAGCATGGTTTTAGACCTGGATTGGCCAAAAAAGGTGAAAAGCACAATATCTCAATTCTCTAGCCGTAACTTGTTAGAGTAATTGATGTCCGACATTTGACCGCAATTATCAAAACGTGTTGGGTAAAGGATTAAACGTTAATTTAGTGGATCAATTGCAACAGAATTACTGGGAAAGACGGAATGCAACGCTCACCCTAACTTCGAGTTGATACACGATACAGCTGTCCTATTGGCCGATTAACTACGAAGTTCGACCTAATTTATAGCCAACCAAGAAACATGAAATAGAAAATGCAACTTCGACAGGATATTAAATTACACATTTTGAATCACCGAATGCAGCATTCAATAGCTAGTACAGTGAAACTGATTAGAAGAGGTTATGGGTACCTGAAGGATTTTCGACTAACACTTTTATTGATTTCCATTATTTAAATTATAGCCAATCAGAGTCACCAATTTTTATACTTGAGTATGATTGGATAACTCTAAGAGTGACACACAAATATCTTCGGTGGGCGTTGCATTCCGTCCTTCCCAGTACCTCTTTTAGTCATAAATATCGGGTATTTAGTGTCGGATGTCGGGTACGTTAGTGGATTTTCGGACGCGTCGAACCTTTGATTTCGTATTGCCTTTCATCGAGCACTACGTCTGCACCAAGACAGAGGTAACGTTTTGTTGAAGGTTTGTCCCAGACACGAGTTCAACGCACTGCTGTAAACATGCCGAGGTTGGTGTCGCCGACGACGTGCACGACAAGTGACATCGCGAGGAGAAAGATCGTGGCTTGCGTGATTCCTACTGCGATGGCGATGTTCAGTTGGTCCACTTGTGATAACGCCATGACAACGAGTACCATCTGGGGCACAATGTGTAGCAATGTGGCAGGTGGGGGTGACGCCTTGCCACCATCTTGCCCGCACCCAGATCCTAGCTGCCTGGCCCATGACGCACCCAAGCTAATGCTTGCCTGGGGATGTGGCTCAAGGGCATGTATGGCTTAGAAGCGCTAGCCTAGTGAGGTCCCCCAAGGTCTCAACCGCACCCGCATGTAGCCAACCTTCTTGGACGGTTGTGTGGTCGTTTGCAGAGACAACACATCTCCAAAGGTTTGATACGTGGTCCTTGCTACCCGTTGCCTGGTGATAGTCTCAGCAACAAAAACCATACACGATCTGAGTGATCTGCTAGTGTAGGCGACCCGCAAGCCCCAACTCGCGGCCACGAACGACGTCGGCGAATTATTCGATTATCCAGATTTGCCGGTTAAGTTACGCGAAGACCTTTGCCTGCTGACCCGTCACCAACGCGTGGTTATCAACAAGTTGCGTGCCCAGATCCCCGACCACAAGGCCAGCAAGATCAAGGCTGAAGCAAGAGTATATCGAAGCTCGAAGTAGAGTAATCCAATTTCACCGGAATTACAAACAAAAAAACGAAGATGGATGAAATTTTGCGCAAAATGGCAGAATCCTTTCAGCGACATGAACAGCTGTTGGAAATGCTTACCCGCACCCAAGCCGCCCAAGTGGAAGCGAGCGAGCGTATGGCCAGACACATGGAACGAGCGAAACGACAACCAGAGCTTACAGCTGAAGGATTAAAAATGCCCAAGTATTATGGACGAAAGAATTAGTCTATACATCCACCAAGTTACGACATTTCTCAAGGCAACGAACGTGGATTACCAAGAAAACTATGGGACTCAACACCGATGCATTGCCATGATGGTGGCAAATTCCGTGGTCTTGCCGCAGCCTGGTACGAAGAACGGCTTTCGCGCGGTGAGTCTCCAAGCACCCTCATTGAACTGGAAAAGAGCTGCGAGCCGAGTTTGAACCCAACGATTTACAAGATCGGCTGCATGATCAGCTATACGAATTGAAGCAAGCCCAGTGTGCGAGTTTGACCGCGTATGTT
>NW_009798285.1:634298-640104 GCF_000520075.1 Aphanomyces astaci
TCTGAAGATATCCTAAGTCTTTTTGAAGTAGCTGAAGTTTTCTGAAGTTATTTGTTGTATGCTCGATTGAGTTTATTAATGTTTTCTGAGGCCAAAACACAGTAGTAATGAGGTGTCAGTATTTCAGCTCAAGATAATAGCTACTGCAATACTACACATGACCCAAGCTTCGCAAAAGTTTCGTCACTTTGTCGTTTTTGGCACGCGTTGTTGGCTTCAAAATTTCTCTTGCAGTTGCAACGGCGGTCTGGGTTGACTCCGCTTTAGTGGGAACTGGTGGTAGAGACAGACCACGTTGTTTGCATAAACTCCCAAGCATTCGAATGATGATTTCGGAGTGAAAGGAAACCGGCAAACTAACCAGTCGCTCCAAATGCGCATCGAAATCGTCATCACCATCGACGTCGCCATCACCTAACACATTACTTGAGCTACTGTACGCTGAAATGAGATACCGTTCTGGTTGGTGGTTATTTCGGAAGGTTCGGACTTTTCGTCAATGTAACATGGCAAGTTAACATCCTCGCGCTCCTCAAAGTATCGACGCGGTAGCAGGGGTTTTTTTGCACCGTCCCATTCAATGGCTTGTGAATGGGCGTCGTTTCTGTGCTTGATAAGATGCTTAATGATGTTGTCTTTGCGATAATTGACATTCGACTGCCCACAGAGCATGCATGTCCGTGTCTCTCGGTTGTAATCCCGCTTACGCTTGGCATCCTTCATCCCCGCTGCCACACGATTGAGGAATTCTGCTTTGCCTATTTTTGACATTTGTAATTCCCCAAATAGTCCCGAAATTAGGATGATTGCCGGATACAATTTAACCGGACAATGCGCCAGAGGCGCATGCGCCTAAAACGAGAACCCCCGAAATTGAGAGGATAGGTTGCGGATAAAATAGAACTGACGTTTGCGAAATCTGTCTAATGAAATGGCTGTGACCCAAAGTCATTTATTTATCCGGATGCGCCGAAAGCGGCCGAAAAGTGAAACCCGTGGATTAGCGTCGTTTGAATTTCAAATTGACCCACTACTGTACCTGTTATATCCAATATCGTATCGTGTTACATACTTCGAAGTAGGATATTATTTTATACCAGTTTGCAAAAATCGGGGGATGACTGTACAGTACTGTATTGCATTGTATATATTGTGCATTGCACCCAAATTTGGACTTGTGACTCATTTCGCAAAGAGCATTCAGCCACTTGATCTCATTTAAGCTGGCACAAACTATACTATACAAATATGAGTAGATATGTGGTTTTGCCTAATGCGGAGGGTCAATCGTTTGAATGGGCAAATTTGACAGGACGTGAGTTGATTGGCTTAAGCTTTTTTTTAATCCATTCTCTTGGGAGTTTCCGCGATACTCTTTGTACACGACTATATGCATCTCGTTCGTCAAGGCCCGCGGCAAGTACATGTGGCGACGTGGGCGACCGGCACGATTTCGACGGCGTTCTTTGGCATCTTGCCGTCCACAACCATGGGCTTTGCAGGGGTCGAAAGCCTCACGGTAGTCACGGGGTAGTCTGAATTAACAGTCGACGACATCAACTAACTGTAACTATCTTTTTCCAATATCTCGGGCAATACTAACTCAATTAGTATGAGGCTTTGTACGTTGACCAGCTGAACCAGTTATTCGTATCACTGTATCAACCGAATGCCGTGAAAACAAATATCTCTTGAAATATACTGGCCAGAGAGTTGGAATGCATGTCCATTTTCATCCAGAAAACAAATAACTTATGTAACTTTATGCAAAATTATTTTATAGAGGCTCAATCTATATATGCATATGAGGGACCTTGAGTATTTATACACTGTTAAGCATAAAAATAGTCGACAACACGGGCAATAATAGATGCAATACTACACAATGCCACGCCATTTTGAGTTTAACAGTGAAGGCAATAGATATCGAAGTTGATAAATGTTTTACCTTGCCAGGCATCACCACTTGACCAGAGATGAGCGATTAGACATCCTCCGTTTGTATGCTTGGTTCCGCAGCCAAGGCGCCACGTCATCGTCCAAACAGGTTGCCGAGGCTCTCGGTCGCAGCCTTGGTGTTGTGAAGGACGTATGGCGCGACTACATGCTCACTCGGATTGTCCGCGACGCCCCACCACCAGCCAAGACCACTACCCACCAGGCTTCCGAAATAATATATTCATTGCGACTATCTAAAATGGCGCCTCGGCCAATAGATTTCACGATATTTGTAGCGACGTCACTCCATTGGCGTCATAGGGTTATCGACCAATCAGAACAGACGTCACTGTTGACGTCAGTTTACGACCAAGCTCGATTGGCGTGCGGCGTGCTCGGCCATGGACACCAGAAGTTCCTTCTGCAGAGCGCACGTATATATAGCATTAGATATAGTATAGTCACAGTAGTCATGCATGTAGATGTAGATAACGCCAATCAATCAGTTTTACAATTTCCTCTGCGTTATCAACTCCCTACAGTTGGTAGCACTTCCTGGTTGACAACAAGGACTTACTTCCAGGGGCATAGCGCGTAGGTTGTAAGGTTACTCTATCTAGCTGAGGCGAAGGTTCAGTTGCGACCTTTCACGGCGGCTAGTGTTGAGTTAGTGATCGCTGAGGTGCTCTTTTATTACGACGGCACTCTCTTTAGTATACAGTATCAGGGTCGGAAGAGGTTGAGTCGACAGCTAAGAACGACATTTGTTGCGTGTGAAGTTTATTGTCACCGGACCCCCATTTTATGGGCAAGAACAAGGCGGCGGCGGAAAAGAAGCTCAAGAAGGCGGCGAAAGAAGCGGTTGCGAGTGGACGCGAAATCAAGCGCGAGCGAAACGATCTTAAGCGAAAGGCTAATCAAGTACCTGACCGCCTAGTTTCGTTTAAGACTATCCATAAAATTTTTGGACGAGCCTGACGTTGATAATTTGGACGGGATAAGAAAGAGCCTCATCGAGAAGCTCCAAGCAACCCAGCGAGTCAACGAGCGTTTCAAGCGGGATCTGGTCCGACTTAATGGGACAGGCGGAAGTATCCGGATTAAGTGCGTTTTGGACAAAATCGTTGAAGTCCAGACAAATTTGGCAGTTGCGTCAAGTTTTTTGGCAGAAGAAATCAACAGCGCATATTTGATAAAACCGGTTCCGGTTGTAGAGAAGAAACCGAAGCTCAGCGAACAAGAAGAGTTGGCCGAGTTTTTTGCTAATCCTTAATCAAGTACTTCTTTTTTCTACAATATGGAGGAAGCGTTTGTGCGTATGATGGGTGCGATGGAGCAGCAGCAGAAGATGATCAATCAGCTGTTAGAAGCTCAAGCACAGACGCACACACAAATGATGAGGGACCAGCAAGCGCATCAAGAGCAGCAGTTGCTTTTACATCAACAGTTGCAGGATGCAATGAACCAACTAGCGAACCAACAACCGGTCGAACAGCAACGGGACACGGAACGACGAGTAGAAGGACTGTCTATGCCTGTGTACCATGGGCACCTTAATGAAAGCATTGGGCTGTACATTCACCGTGTGAAGACTTTTTTCATGGCAAAGAACTTGAACTACGAGCAAAACGAAGTGGTCGAAGCGCGCTGTCTTGCGATGGTTGTGGCGAACCTCCAAGGACAGGCTGCGGCTTGGTACCAGGAATTGGCTTCACGGCGAGTCAATGGTGGCTTCAGGACTCTTGTCGACTTCGAACAAGCACTGCGTGAGGAATTCGAGCCTGATGATCTTTCCAAGAGCGCTTGCGGGATCGCTTGTTCACGTTTCAGCAGCCCTCGTGCAGGGACTTGTTCGAGTACGTGGAGAAGTTCTGCAGAGTGTGCACAGACGTTCAAGAGATGTCAGAGTTGGACAAAGTGACGTTTTTTACCCGTGGTTTAAAGCTCAAAACCCGGGAGGAAGTGAAGTACCGGCAGTGCAAGACGTTGACGAGTGCGATCAAGGTAGCTCTGGAGTACGAGCGGGCACATGTGGTGTCGTTGTCGCAGCGTCATGACAAGTCCATCCGCGGTGGTCGAGCGGAGATGAGAAAGGATCCACCTCCTGCTCCTCCACAGTCGAACGAGTCGGCGGACATGGAGGTCGACAACATCAACGTTCGCAAAGCCCGGAAGAAGGACCGCAGCAAGTTGCGCTGCTTCAATTGCCAAAGTTTTGGGCACTTTGCGCCTACGTGCCAAAAGCCGAAGAAGAAGATCTCGGATGATGCACCTCCAGGCAAGCAAAACAACCTAGAAGTCGAAGAAGCACCAAGCGACCAAGATGTGGAGTACATCACGTTTGGCGCCATGGAAGAAAACGGTGCTGAAGGCGTTGCGGTGTCGAAAGCGCAAGTCGGACGAAGTCCGGAGAGTGGCAGAGCGCCATTGATGATTAAGTCTGGCGTAATAAATGGAAAAGTCGTGAAAATTCTTATTGACTCGGGAGCAACGAATTCGCTTTGTCGAGTCGGGTTGGGCAAACATGTCATTCGCTCCAAGGCTGTTCGCATCTCGGGCTACGACGGACTAGTGTCACCACTGACAGAGACGCGCGAATTAAACAAAACGGTGCAGATTGGCACGTTCACGTTTCATGACACGCAGCTCACGGAATGGGACTTGAAGGACAAAGCGTTTGACGTCATCCTCGGCCAGCCATGGTTCAATAAGCACAATCCAGTCATCGATTGGCGCAAGCTCGACATCGTGTCGGTTGACGAGGTAGTGGATGTCAATGCGTCGGCTGCTGAACCACCAGAATGGATCATGAAGCTTTGCCATGTCCAAGCGCAACCTCAAGAGTACCCAGCTGAGATCAAAGCTGTACTCGACGAGTTTAAAGACGTCTTTCCGAAGGAGCTCCCAGATGTGTTGCCACCGGAACGAGGGATGCAGTTCGATTTGAAGTTGAAGCCGGACGCAAAGCCTCAGAATCGGGCACCATTTCGACTCGCAAAGGTCGAACAGGAGTCACTGGACAAGTTCGTGGATAAGCTGAAGGCTAAAGGATCGGTTGAGTTGTCCACGAGTGATTGGATTTCCAACATCTTTGGTGTCCCCAAGAAGGATGAGAACGGGAAGATGCCGTCACGTCAAGTGTGGTTGAAGACGGCAACGGCAAACACGCCAATCCGTTGGGTTCTTGACTACAGGCATGTCAACTCCCAGTCGGAAATCCCCAAGATCCCATTACCCAACATCGAGGACCTGTTCAGCAAGATGTTTGGATGCGTGGTCCTTACAAAGATCGACCTTGCGTCCGAGTACCATCAAATGCTTGTGATTCCACATGCACGCAAGTACACGGCATTTCGCACGCACAAGGAGATATTGCAGTGGTGCGTTGCCCCGATGGGAATGGCTGGGATGCCAGGAATTTGGTCACGCCTCATGCGTTCACTTTTCGACAAATTCCCATTTGTCGTTGTGTACTTGGACGAGATTTGCATTTACTCCAAGTCTATGGAGGAACACACTCAGCATTTGCGCATTGTCTTAGAAGTCCTGCGCAAGGAAAAACTGTATGCGCGGCTTGAGAAGTGTGCGTTTGCTGTGGACAAGGTTGACTTTCTGGGCCACACCATCTCTGCTGATGGCCTGCAAGTTGACGCAAGCAAAGTGCGCGCGATTGAAAAGTGGGCTACTCCCACGAATCGCAAGGAGCTGTTGAGTTTCCTGGGTATGGCAGGGTATTACCGCAAGTTCATCGCCAACTACGCCAAGTTGGTGTTGCCGATAAGTGAGCTTGCGAAGGACAATGTCCCATGGCAGTGGACAGCGCAGCATGACAAAGCGTTTCTCGTCATCAAGGCGGCGTTGCAACAGG